>NW_019214161.1:0-98184 GCF_002532875.2 Varroa jacobsoni | reverse complement strand
CTGCGTTTTTCTAGACAATAGGCGTAGTTCTAGTACAACAACAAACCTTTTAACTAATGTATTTTTAAGTACATGTTTTTATTGTATGGGTTGTTTTTGCTGCAGTTATAACAATATATGATAGGTGCTAAGGCAGGTGGCTAAATTCATTGCCCTGTTGTTAGAGCCTTCTCCCCGCCAGCAGGGAATGCAGTGATAGTGATATGAACCACGACTATGTATCTTTGTTCAGTTGGCATCATGGATTCAGATCAAGTCAGCTGGTCGGTTAATCTGGCAGATTATTTAACGTGGCTGACGCTTTTATGCTTTAGTAATGAACGACAAGCAGATGTAAGCCAAAATAGAAATGGACTGTCAAAAGGCACTTGTAGCCTTAATAGTCTATTTCGGCATTTAAATATAAAGGGTTTAATTTTTATCGAGTCTAAATTTTTTTCTCAATTTTTTTCATACTCCCAACAATTTTTATAAAATATCTCCAAGTAATCTATAACGTAGCGCTCAAAGGACTTTCATCTTTATTTACATATGTTTACTGAATTAAACTGAGCTTGTCGAAACTCTGAAAATATATCTCAAAGAAATTAGCAATATAAATATCCAAAAGTTGGCTGGAAAAACAGCAAACGCAGTAAAGCTATCGTTCCTGACTTCCTTCAGGTGGAAACAACGTCACCGCGTTTCGTGTTGGTTGTAGCTTGAGTTCAATGAATAAAAGTACAAAGTGCCAAAAATAGGTGAGTTAGGTTGAACGTTTCTTTGGTTTCTATAACTAGCTATCGGATTTTCCCTATATCTGAGATATTGCTTATGACATTCAGTGCTACATTCGCTATCAGGTGTTATACGTATAATATCATTGACGCTGTCGGTAGATAGCCGCGACCGATTGCCTTAGAAGAACGCGTGAATAGGCCGAGTGGTAGTTATCGGTGTTCGCTGTGAAAGAGCAGTTTGATCTCAACATGATGGTGGCTAGAACGATGGCGTTGATAAGCAAAACAGTACAAAGAAAGAACACTGTACAGCTATTTACAGTTAAAGGCAAAGAAATTCCTAAATGATGATAAATATAGACGCCGAATATGCCCCTGAATTGTGTTCAATTAAACCACATTACCTATATGGGCATTACGTAGCTGTATTTAATCATTGAGATTGTCGGAATGATCAAATTGAAACCGCAAAAGTGACGACGAGCTTTGAAACACAAAAATACGATCCATGGATAAGTATTGCCTTGCTACATTTCTTATAAACTTGCATCGGTAGGAACCCAAGGCCCCAGAAAAACCTACACGTAGTTAAGGCATACATATACGAGTGGCGTCTTTTTTTGCCGCCAAAACAACTAGAAGTGGTAATCGGCAATCAACAACAATCATCATCTGGCGGTTAGCAGAAGGAAATCGCTATCTTGTTGTCCATTGTTAACCACCCACCTTCACTCGGTGCAGCTGTGATGTCTATTACGCGATTCCTATACCAGTTATTTGGAAATGAATAATACGTATCTTACTGTTTGCTAACCTTTACTATAATAGCTACTTAACTACTTCTACTAAAGAAACAAATATTTACTATGCAACATTTTGAATAGGTCCTCTTTGTGATTGAAAGAACTTGTCCTCAAAGCAGAAATCTTCTACGCTAACTATTCGCCAAGTCTAAATGTTAGTTAAAAGGTCCAGCAAACTTATAAATCGACGTTCCTAATTGCAGCCACGAGGAGACTGGTATGAATCCTTCGTTATCCCCGTAGACGTTATTGTCTTAAAACATTTTAAATAAGCACAAAATCTGATTAGCACCACTGTTTGCTAGAAGTTCATACATGTCCAGAAGTTTCTTGACAAAGACAAATTTCATGCGGTAACAAGTTGCGGTTGGTAAACGGTCTCTATTTGGAAGCAAACTAAAACCATAGCATCTTATGATGCCAAATATCATGAATAAGTTATATAAAAAGAAATAGTTACTATCGTTGTCTTGGGTGCTGTTGGGCGATGATAATGATGATGGCGAGTATTCCGTAGTGATTTCCAGAGCAAGTTCCTCGTAGACAAGTGATATTTTTAATACCACGGCATTTAGCGCCACGTAAAGCTAGATAACTTAACCTAAACAACCAACAGGCCATGGGTCACGTTTCTCTTATAAACTTTTAAACATGCAAAATAACCCATTCACTGCGAGCCCTTAAGTTGCGTATTTTGGTGTGGGTATTTCGTGTGACGGCCTCCCATTGTTACGAAGAAGTGAAAATAGAACCTTCAATGTCGAGTCTGAAAACTTATACGTAAACTTACTAGTAATCGTAAGTCACTTCGTCATGTCTTACCTTCAGAGTACAATAACCAGTTACGTACAGTTCATTTCATAAAATGATGTTCAAGCAATGGTTTGAATCGCAGACAGCACAAGGCTAGTGCATTCGTTTCTTATGAATTGGAAATCGCTAGTAAGTCACGATCATACAAGATCAATGATTTCATTACCATCAGGATTAACATCCGTTTCCTAGGTCGATGCTGAATTTCTCTTGGGACTTTTAGACTTTAAACATTATGTTAGTAGGATTACGCAGAACGTAAACTAAGTTAAGACAAACTGAATTTTACGTTACAAGCCGTCAGTGACACAGTCAGCGTTGTATATGGCTGATGGCGGTCAGATCAGGTTTGAACGAAAAACCAGCGACTCGAAGATATGGAACTAACTCGATATTGCGCAGAGATACGCTGTATGCGAATATCCAGCCTACACTCGTCGCTTGCAATGTACGCTCTTCATTACAAAATTGACTCGCTCATTTGTGAAATGAACTATATAGCGAGTATTTAAAACAGTATAATAGAACGATAAAGTTACTATTGCATAAAACGCTTTCCGCTAGAGTTGGCAAAAGTATAGCATTAGGAGGTATCAACCCATAGAAGATTGTACACATGGCGAACCCACTTAATCACCCCTGTTTTTTTGTTCTATG
Source organism: Varroa jacobsoni (assembly GCF_002532875.2). Taxonomy (NCBI): domain Eukaryota; kingdom Metazoa; phylum Arthropoda; class Arachnida; order Mesostigmata; family Varroidae; genus Varroa; species Varroa jacobsoni. The sequence continues at coordinate 95,192 of NW_019214161.1, read as the reverse complement.
TTCTATATTCATATCGATGATTACGTTAAGCTACTGATACAGAAGCTGATATTTTATCTTTGAGTGCAAAAACAATTTCTAGAATTGCAACGATTTTGCACTCTATATTGAAATCATTGTTCGATGAACATCCATCTGCACTTCATAATCTAATGTTTTCCAGTATTACCGCTGACATTATAGTCACGACGTATTGTCTAATGTCATTAGATTTCGTCCTGTGACGTCTTACTGCAGACCGGCAATTCGTCGGATGACGTACGAAGATCGAAACAACATTGGACCCGCCACCATAGCTGTCCACTCTTTAATTTTAAATGAAAAAAATCATTGGTAAGCGGTCTAGCATACGTTTCGGCCAACGGATAGTTCTGAATTGTTCAGAAGCCTTCTCTGGAATGCGTTTTACCTTCAACTCCATTGACGATAATTCCAAAAAGAGCCACTCAAGAAAAACTCAACTGCAAGGACAGTTTTTATTCGACGCTAGCAGACTTGAAACTAGAATTTCTACGAAAAATAGAACTAGTGGTAGCAACGGTTCTTGAAACAAAAAAGGTATGGCGGCCGCCAAAAGTTTATTCGACTAAAACGCTTTCAGTTGTTACTCGGACGACCCGGATAACATTGAGATCAATAGAGAGTATGCTTTGATCAAAGAGGAAGCGCTCTTGTACAAGAAGTGAATACGGAATGTACGATAATTATATAAACGACCGTAAGGTAAGTACTTTATTGGTTGTTTTCGAATCGATTTCTTAAGGTGATTACTAATAGCTGTAAGCCCCTATGCTTAGTAATTGGTACCTTCAATTTATCAATGTATTTTCTTCACTGCTAGTTGCATCGACAAGACGTCGGAGACAATATAAATTTATATCGAATACGTAATCAGAGGCGTAAGCAGAGATTTTGGAATAGGGAAAGCATCTAACACTGTATTGTATGGGCAGCTCCCGATAAGTGTGATGCGAAACTGACCGCTAGGCATCACTCGACATAGAGCTCACATTGAATAAGAAAACCGTTTATTTTCTTGACAACAGGCTACTTTACCCACCACTGTCGTTACCACTTACCCGCGTCAAATTCAATGTACACTACAAGTAACAGGGAAATGAAAAAACATAAAGACAAAAATAAATTTTTTGCATTCGGAAAAATACGGTGCGGATATTGAGTAAAGCCACAAAAGAAGAGAAAATCTTCCAATAACACTTAAACATCCAACTGCGGAAAAAGCAGACAGGAGCATTTCTAAAATTAGGAACTTAATATAATGACGCTTCATTTTATTGTAATGTTTCTTAGATGTTGTTTCGCTACTATAGTAACGACAAAACAAAAGAAAACATGGCTTTTATTCTTTGCAATCAGCGTGTGTTTTCATGACATTAATCTCAGACATAGTTTTATGAGCAGCCGGTCCCAGTTCGATACTCAAATCCAATCATTTATCGAATCTCGTACATGGTTTATAGTATGTTTATAGTTTAACTTTGTATGTTCATACATCACATACATAGTAATTATATGTACTGCTTGCTAATGATGCTTTATATTATTGGGAAGGTGTTACACCCACAATGCTGACCGGCGTTGATTGCGAATATTTTGTATAAATAATTCATATGCAGTATGATTTAATTTGCTCATTTGAAGGCTGCTGTCATTTAATAAGCTGAATTACACGATACTTATAGCGGTCCTTAGCACTTTTGATACCCCTGTGCAAAACTTTTCAGTTATTCCATTGGATCATTGCAGTATAGCCTTCCGGCAAAATCGAAAAAAAAAAGAAATAGCATAACTCTCCGCATCACTTGGTGTCCCGTATACCATTATGTGATTACATGATGAACTATCTGTGTTACGTTATACAAATGCGATGATTATTATCTCCAGAAATTTTACTTATTTGCCGCATCATGTTGGATAATGCCTGAAGAGGAGTTTCCAAGTTGCGTCCTTGACGCCGCATACGCATAGTACACACTTTCTGTAGATAAGGTATACGAATATAGCGACCTCTAACTTCATCAGCGGTACGATTTCCGCTTAGGTCGTTACAATAGGCAGACTTACTATCGCAATATTATGTCCTCTCAGACAATTGCAATAAAGTTTTTCTTACAAGCTAAAAGCACCTTGGTTGGTACCGGATTTGCAACGCGCTGCTCTCTGCATTGTATTATTAAATGGCCAATCAGACTAAGCCCGTATGCACTTTGACGTTTGGGACTGTTTGCCGTTAAAGCATTTTAGTTGTTGCGCCTTAGATTTAGACAAGCATATATATAATATGCTGTATTTCTATTTCGTGTTCAACAGTTGATAATTACTATAACTACATTTCAATTTTAAAATACAGTTCAGGTTATAGTCAGCTGGGTTTGGACTGGAGAGCCAGATGGATAAAGAAGACCCGACTACGCATAACTTCATAACACTTTTGTCCTTTCTGCTTTACCTGTGCGGTTTCGTAAATGGAATTCTCGAAATATTTTGGTGTAGGCCGGGCTGAATGGCCGTCACCACTTCACCTGTACGATAACATTAGCATTAGACATGCTCATCATCTGACTTCTTTATTCTACTTCGGTAACTTATTTATCCATTTTTTGTATTTTAAACTGGAATCAAAACTGATTGTTATTGTAGATCATCTGTAACTCTATTTCAGTCGATACAAAACATCGTCTGAAATTTTTTTTATGTTGTATGTTATGTGAATTTTACGTTGTTGTTTTTTATTGCTAATTGAATCATATTGTTTCAGCAATTATACTATCCGTTGGTTCGGATTATGGTTTCGAAGTCGGATATCCGCGTGAAATCTTTTTAAAGAGTGACTTTCTCGCAAGAGAATAGTATCACAGTGAGAATGCAAGTCAGCGACCCGTTGACCTTGGACGCAAGATTGTTAGCTACGTTGAAAAAAAAAAGCGACGTCTCCTATGAGAAAGAAAGCGCTGCCAAAATTTCAACGATACCGGAGAAACGCAGATACGGAAGTGGGGCGGCTAAAAGCCAAATTCGCGCATCTCACGGCTACCGATAAGGTAGCTGTCTCAGCGATCCAGCGTCGTGAGGCTGAAAATAGGCTAACAGCAAGAAGGCTTTTTACTACAGACGGCCTACTTCGCTCCGTCAGTTATTGTGAATGAAAATTACTACTGTTATAGTGTCAATTATAGTGTTCGGTAATCTTGCAGCAGGTGTCCCATTGCAATTCAGCCATCTTCTCACGGTTATTATGTTGAGGTAAAACTGATCTCAACATTAAGAATTCTATGTCAATATTAAACTATTGAAGAATGTAAACAGTGTGAGAATATAAACATATTTTTCAAATATTTCCAGTGTTTTTTTTGGAGATTAAATTATATTCGGCTTAATAAAGGAAAATCAAATTTTGTTTTTCCCGATAGCCTTGTCTTTATTGTGCGAAGCTTGAGAAAACTTACATTAAGACGTTTCACAAATGTTAAACATTTGGTGAGATAACTATTTAAAAGACATCTTCTCCACTGGTTTTAGGAGTCTGTAAGTATAATTTTCCGCATATATGTGTGTTAGGATGAGATAAACCAAAGGATCACGTTTCGATATTATTTGCGACAAAGTATCCTCCGAAATTTAGTATGACTGATTATAGATGTGAATGGTAGTTGTCGCGCAAGCCAGAATATCAAAATTCATTGTAAAAATAACTTTACTATTCTTATTTTACAAAAAATGTAGCTAGTCAATAATATTTGTTTTCGGGCTATCATTAATTGAAATATATCTACTAAGCAATAAGTATCCTTAACGTTCCTGTCATTGATAGTGAAGTGACAATGTTAATGCGAGGGAGGAATACATTCAGTGCAAGCAAATGCGAGTAAGACTTCGTAACTTTATAGGGATGCACTAAAATCCCAAAATGAAAGGGCATCGTGGAATGAAAAATTCGGGAACTTAATATTATTTGCTATATAATCTGCCATATAATAAAGTATTCTAAGCAATGAATGAAAAGTTCCTATGTGTATACCAACAAAAACCTAATCACAAACATGAGTAGCAAAGCGAGCATCAGTTGTTGCAAATAGGAACTTCAAATTTCGTTTATCCATTCGATGCGTTATAGAAACCTGTAGAGTGGGCAAAAGAATTTATCTGTGAATTTCATATCGTTTGGTTACTCTTCCTTGTCAATGCTGTTTTCTATATTCTATTGCTATGTGCATCATATTGTTAAAATGTCTCTGGCGCTGAGAGGGCAAACGTTGAATCGTGATTTTCAAGAATCAAATATTCTCATTTAGTACTTGAGTGCGCGTAAATCGCTGTGAGATGTCATTAGCGAGTCTGATTGCTGAGGTATGTAACACATTGGATAAATGGGCATTCGCCCTTCACGTTCATGAAGCTACTTAATGTCGGTTTCCTTTTGATTTTACGCATCATAAGTACATATTCAATAGCAGGATAGCACGAAATTACCGCAAAGGGCTTCATTAAAATTTAAATATCTATTGGCACATTCTCGAACACAGATCAGTAAAGACTTTAATGTAAAACACCCTTCAGTTGAAATGTTAAAGGTGCGCGGATACATTTTGCTGTTAGAAAGTTAAGCAGATGTCAATAAGAACATGTTTTTTTTCCATTTGACTTACATGTAATATGATAGACTTTTTCCAATCTGGTTAAACCACTGACACTTGTTTATCTAGTATTATGTATATATATATATGAATAAACTACTTTTGAGTACCTTCAGTTACCGTCATAATTTTTTAACTTAGGAAAAGGTATCGCAAAACGGCTGACGCCGTACCTCGACTAGGAAAAGGAATGTTGTATTTCATACAAAACGAGTAGCAGCGTATAATTCAAATAAGCCAGATACGGTATCCAAGTAGATTCGATTTTTTATTATGTAAACGATTAATATGGGCTCAACAGAAATTGGTGCTGAATTAAGGGCCTTGTTGTGAACACAGAATAGTCTGTTCATTAAAAACGTGGCTCATTTTTATATTTATTGTGTAAAGTATGTCAACTGCTGAGTCAAATACTATTGTGATATTTAAATGAACTAGTCATATATTGATTCTTGATGATTTTGCCATGTATGGGTACCGAAAAAACGTTGTTCTTTGATAGAACGCAACTAAAGTCTTCTTTGATGCTTACAATCTCAGCCTATTGGCACCGAGTTATTAAGACGTAAAAATCCGAAAATAGGGACTAGTCTAACGACTGCGTGAAGTCCCTATTATTATTATTATTATTTTCATTATTATTAGTCCCTATTGCATTATGTAGATGATACGACTATAAAAGCTAATAGATTAAGTTAATAATAAAATAAATAAAATTCGAAAACGTTGATAAAAGATAATAAATATAATATGCATATTTGCCATACTAACTGAATATATTAATCTATTCAAAGGATGAATTTCGACACGAAAAGGTGCGGTATCTAAATTTATACGGTGTCTATTGTTTTACAGGTGCGAACTGGCACTAACGTATATAAGAATGACAACAGCGACAGGAATTAAACTAGATTTAAAAATATTCGACACTTCATCGTTTAATCAGCCTCAACGGATTTATGCACTGTCATTAGCTTCTAATGCGTGTCCGCTTCGCAAAACTTACGCGCCAAATATGTATGTGGTTTGAACCTGTCTTAGATTTTTTAGAAAAAAAAAGCTGAAAATGAACTTTTTGTATGTGCAAAGATCTAAAATGTGTACAAAAATTTAAAAACGCATAGACCTTGAAAATCAAGTTTTTACTGTTCAGAAATACTGCTTCCATAAGTTCTTTAGCCTAAAATCATGCCCAACAGACTATGATACTTTCTTTACATTAAACAATTTCGCTTAATAAATTAATTCTTCATTAATTCTGTTAGGGCACTTCTACGTAACATTCCACTTTATTTGTCTGTATCGTCACTTACTTTAATTGAACCACGACTTGGGATAATCGGTCGCGGATTTTCCTAAACCCAGCATTCTTGCTAAATATGCAAAACAGGTCATCCGCTTCTGTGAGATCATTTTACGCTTACAGTATGTTTGCGTGATAGGCTTTGTCTGACCTAAGCTATGCCTAGCAAAATAAAAGATAGCGTAACATATCTTTATATACATGCATTATAAAAGCTTGAATGTATCCATGCTGACCTCTCATCGACTCTATATGAAAAAAATACAAATCTGTATTTTATATAATCTATCCAGCTGTATCAAGTAACTCCAGACAACGTATCTATTCATCCGGTTGCCATAGTCATCTGCGTATATTTAGAGAGCAACACCAAAGTAAGTTAAATGGTCAGGATTCGGGTAAAATGCTTCACCCCAGTTTTGTATAACAATAGACTCGAAATAGGACTAACACTGCACCGAAGGGTAGCCTGAGGGTAATGATTTGGTTGTCTACACGGGACTAAGAATGCAGAGTATCGACAACCGTATCCCTTATTTTCCGACTATCGCCATCTCATTCCACAAAGGCGTCACGCTGGTATGCCTTCGAACAGCAGCGCAAAGATGGCCAAGCAAAAATGCAACTTGAATGATAATGGAACATGGCTAAACAAGTGTGACGATTCCGTTACCATCTTTAATGGAACCCAGTGACCTGAAACCTTCTTTGAGAACCTAATTTGATCTGGCCAATTCCCGCTAAATGTCCTCAATCCTCAACTAAAAATAGAGCCGGATTTTTAATTTTTATCGTCACCGATGTTAATGGCGTGGATGGTACAAACGATGATGTCCACCCAGTCGCTGCTTAGACTCAATTCATTTTTCTGATTGTATAATGAACAATGTATATGCGGAAGTATGATAACGACGACTAATAGCTACTGATCACTCGCTTAAAGTTTGAAGACTCGGTGCTGGCGTTTAGGTCCGTGCTTATTGTCAATACGATTTACAGAATTTTCAAAACAATATTCTAATCGGAAGCAATTGCTGAGTTCCGTTCTTTTTGGAGAAAATGGTGGTAATGGCAAAACATTTGGATTTCCAGATTTTTATGTCCGTTTCTCTGTAGTGACTAGATTTGACGCCAATATTTCTTAAACATTTCCTGCCTACAGAAATGACATTTCAAACAGTTGCTTCGGAACAATACACAGGCGGATTTCTTAAAAAATTAAGCGACGATTGGTTCCTATAATACCTACGTTTGAGCAGACGCTTTTATTAGATTAGATAAAGAACGTGTGAAATGGAAAGGTGTATCTGAAGATTAGGAATGAAATACCGTTTACCTCATAATCACACAATTGCCCCATTGGATAGGCCCCAAAGGCGTTGTTAGGTTATTCGAACAAATTTAATCCTTTGGAATTGGTTTATCATATTGATCTGGGGCGTTTCAACGTAACGCGACACGTAATGCAATTCCTAATTAACGATTATTTAACTGGTATCGGGGTTTTCTTATTAAAATATTTGTAGGTTGCCAATCACATCGGAACTACGGAATTTTCTCACATAAATGTTCTGTATTTAGACAAGGCCTGACTACAGGATAGCTGGAAAAACCACTAAATAGCAGGTTGAGCTAAAATGTATACATGACATCAGAGAATATCTCAGTATGGTGCTGAAATACGTTCACTAAGTCAAATTGAATTTTTATTCTTTAATAACTAGAGTAATATGTATCACAAAACGGTTAATCCTGCGACAAGAAGGGTTAGCTGAACCCACATAGGCTCTTAAAAGCTCAGATCACAGGGTTTAAACATAACTATGTACGCAGTATTTTAATAACTACCTGTCTTGTTTTCTGAGCAAAAACATAACGTACAATGGCAAGACCGCATCTCTAATGAACCATGTCAACTCAGTGGTAGATTTAGATTTGTATGAATGTATCTCGGTGCTGCAAAAGACCGATCATGGCTGAGAGTCTCACTAGCAAAGTAATATGTACAAATAAAACGCCACTTGTCTTCCCACCCAGGCAAGATAATTTCGTTGGATGAAACCGTATTTGGCAGCAATAGTGCCCACATAATGGTAACACCAACTCAAATAAGGGGGCTTTTCCGACGTTCTTTCGACGAATGCATCCTAGTATTAGGAGATCGCCAGCTTATCGCCATTATCCTGACCCCTTATGGAGAGACGCCGTGTAAAAATCCGAGTCAGATAACAAATTTCTCCATAGACCATCCAGTGTGTATACCAACTCACGCTAGTTTGTGGTACACATGAATCGTGTATGTTCCTCTTAGCATCTCAGCGTACCATGACCGCAGTTAGCAAATAACTAGTGAAGCAACTGCTGTACGAGAGTAGCTACGCTCTTGTCTGCCGCTGCCCGCCAAACAGATGAAAACATTCGGCGAACAAATGGCGGGCTTCACGCGTTGAGCAAGAGCGATTCGAACGGGCACCCCGCTAAGCGCGCATATCGTAGTTTGCATCTAAGTGATATTGCAACCATAATAATGTAATAATTTAGCTAATGGCGTATACTAAGCGATAGACGTGATTAAATATAGAAACAAATATTCAAGATAAGCTTAGCATTCAAGCTTAATTAGCACCACGTCTAATAATACTTTAGTAGAATAATAAAAATGAGACGCATAACTAAAGGCTATCGACTTACTGGAACGAACGCCCTATATGTAAAGCTCAAAATAAGTAAACGATTTCTACTAATCAAGCAAAACTTATGTAAAATGGATTACAGTTAATATAGTACTTGACTATAGTTTATACATATGCGCTAACTTGCCTAGGAGTATATGATAGAGTGATTGCTATATATTACGATTACATGTGACATATTCTAACATTGTACAAATTGTAACATTTCTATTGTAGGTGAAAATTCATTTTGAACTGCATACCGATAAACTTTCAAATAGTTCCAATTAGTATGTTTAATAACTTATGTTAAATATGTTGAAATAAATAATTGTTCATTGTCACAGGTCCCTCTTGCGATAGAATACACAATGTTACAGCACCGTGTGTTGAATAAAATTTTGAAACTAGAACGCCTTATGATATCACGACGTTTCCGGGTGATGCACGTCTGCCATATTTGTTGTTCCAGGTTACTCTACTATTATATATGTACTTCGATAGAAAACAAGAGTTGCAAGAATTATAGCCGTCTATTTTTCGTGATTCACTACCATAACATTAAGCTAGATCACGTGTGTATGACATATCCACGACTCTGTACACCTTTACATCACGTATGTATTTCAAAGCATTCGCCTTGTACTCGGTCAAAGTTTAACAGTTTTAGATTTGCTATTATAATCATCATTAGGCAGCAATTCCTTGTTATGACAAATTTGTCATATGGAATATTGTATTCCGATAGCTAATTCCCATTTTTACTGTTGTGTTTTATCAGTCACATGAATAGCAAGCGGAAGAGGTTAACAAAAGCTAAGAGATGATAGTGCTTTTACGAATGTATGGGGCGTTACAAGGAACTCACAATTTATTAGCTGAGATTTTGGAGAACTAGGCATGACATTTTACACAATAGCTTACCAAACATGTTTTAGAAAACTTACAATATTGTCCGCAGTGAATTTGATGTAAAAATTTAATAGCCTCTTTGAGCATATTTTTCTTCGCAATGAAATAAAAAATGGTTATTGTCTGATTATATGCATAGCTTGTCTAAAGTCTACCAAAATATACACTATTTCCAAATTAAATCAATCTCTACTTCAACACAGACTCAATGTCCTGAGTGAAACGCTATCAGATACTACAATTATTCAATCTAATGCGTTTTTTGTTCTTATTTGATCGCTTTTTTTTTTTTTTTTTTTTTTTTTTATTAGCAAATACAGCTCTGAGAACAGCACAGCAAACCTAATGATGTCTCTTACCGGCACTATTGGTAAACAGTTTTGCTGCAGTTACGCTGATGCTAACTAGCGGGTCAACAGCCACCGTAGAAGGCAGCAATATTATATCCAGCATAAAAATTTTCATGTTTGCAACACTTCGGCAGCGAGGCTAGTTCTTCGTTCTGGTTCAGCGTCGGCTTTTACCGTTGCTGCAGCTGTAGCTGTTGTCTGTCCTCCTCCATTAACTGCATACGCTACTTATTCAGTGGTGACTGTTCGACAATCTTTGTAGCCGGATCCATCATTTGTTAGATGCTAGCGGCGTTGCAAAATTGCCCCCGGTTAACCGGTATATATGCTTCCATAAAAAGATGCTGCTATGAGTGCATCCTGTGCTGTTGACGTTGACGCCGTTGAATTCACTTATACACTAGACAAACTACCGTCTTTTAATCAAAACGAGTTTTTAGCCAAATCATCGATATAATGCCCTCTCCATTTAACATATAATACATTTTTAATATATATAGACATTCATACACACTTACCCGGATAATCAGCGTAGATCCAGCGTGAGTAGTAATCCAACGATTGGCACGAAGGTAGTCGTATTAAAAATATTTACTAAGCTGGTATAATAGCACTGGTCGGTGACGGTTTCTTTAGTAAAAGAATGAGACACTAGAGACTACTGTAGATCACAAATGCACAATGCACCTTTTCCATTGCTCCAAATTGCTACACAACGGGTTTTTCCCCGGGGTCCTCTGTGGATCAGAGTCAATCCAGCACAGTAAACCCATACACAAGACGTGGGGATATATTTGTCGTTTCACTACGACAATACCAACAACTAATACTGTTACCAATATTACTTTGACTTCTAAGGCATTTGCAGGTTTTTTTTTCCTACTATGACGACGCACAGCCACTCACACTTCTACAACGGTGCATATTATACACTAACCTAATAATGAATGCATGATATACATTTTAAGGAACATAGGGCGTTGTCGTCGATCGCTTGATCCGGTTATTTATCGCTCGCGCGCGCTGAACGCAGTCGCAGATAGATAGAAATTTGCCTGATAGCGAATAGGCATCACTAGCATACAGCTACCGCTATGTCCGGCTGAGATTCTCGCGCTCGTCCTCCTTGGTACGGCTTCTCCTTTTCGCTGGCGTCGATGCAGCTGTAGACAAAACGACCTGCTGCGAGCGCCTGTGTCGTTGCAGTCACAATTTAGCTGTTAGCGGCTGCATCTGTGAATGCAGCAGAGCGACAGCGGGGTGACGGCGGTTGCTCTGTAGAGTTGTCATAACTCAGCTGCTACCGTCATAACAACGGCAGCGGCGGCGGCGACGGCGGCAGCAGCAAAAACTCGCATTAGGTGGCACCAACGTTAGTGGCACAACTGACGTTGCTGCTGGTGAAGACCCGCGACCGTGGTGCGAACATCATTTGCTGCTGGCGCTACAGATGTTCGACCTTCCGCTCACGAAGTCGTCCTTTCTCGGGTTGACTCTCTGCTTAAACGAGGGGTTGGGACGTATTGCTTCGCCTTTCTCCATTGGCGTTAGACGTGCCTATGTGCGTGCATGTTTCGGAATCATTGCACGTGTGTATACGCTGCTGCTACGGTATGCTCTTTGATGTTGCTCCGCCGCATGTGTACACAAAATCACCTGATGGAATGCAATTCGGTCGAGCGAGGCGCCGCGCTTGTCTGTTTGGCAACAGCATCGGCATCAACCGCGACGGAGAAGGAGACCTTACCTACACAATAAAAGAGGACATAAGAGGAATTGGAGCGAAAAACTTGTCGGAGAAGATTTATTTGTAACAGAGCCTAAGTAGGCTTGTCGAGCTAGTCGCTCACTGAGCTTCCGAGACGTCAGAAGGAATAGTAGGAGAACACGAGAATACTCACGAAGGTGCTTCCATTGAGTTCAAGCCGTCTTGATACATAAGGTGCGGCATCCTGGGAAGTAAGGCTAAAAAATACCTGTTTGAACCATAAAAAATATCTGTAATTGTTTGATCGATCTTCTTCGAAACCACTATACGACTGCTTTCCTTCCTGACAGAATTGTGACTGGCGCAGTCTTTAGCTTAATCTAGCTCGATCGTTCCGAATAGCGATGGCTGCATATAAGTTCGACTTGTATTGTTTTGAAGGATTCGTGTATGTCCCAAAAGAACCCCGAGTCTGTTTAGAATGAAGTAAAAGAAAGGAATTAAATAAAACGTGGGTAGCAGTCTTGACCGAGAGAAGTCAGTCAGTCGAGGCTGGGCCCTACTCTTAAATCGTATGAAGTAAGCTTTTTTCCGACGATGTTCAAAAGGTATTACTCAAATTAATTTATCAGATATTAAACTAACCTACCGCCTACCTGTTCTTGTCCTAAACCAGCTTTGACATTTTACTGTTGCATGATTACGGGCCAACTTTGACAGAAACCGCTTCTTCGCCGTACTAGTCAGTAAAATGTATTCGGTAATATTAATCCGCCTATGACCGGATCAACTATCTAATCTACTTATGAGGAAATAGGAGAAAGTCAGATATAACTGTATCGGGGTCTTTAATTAGCTAAGTTTTCCCAAATATTTACTAATAATGATCAAGGAGAAAGTAGACTGGAGCTTAAGCATAACACATAGCACGTTGTAATTTAGCTGCCTTGGAACGCCCAATGATGGCTCCCTCCATAAGCGCAAACATTTAAAGCCTAATCCAATAAACATTTCTCGCTGTGTTACATGGCTATCCCAAATATCATACGAACATGAGGTCCTATTTACAAACAATACATCATTTGCAACGTGTCGCCAAGAAGAAATTTCACGTTTGACCTGCGAATGATATTGCATGCACTGATTGTTATATTTTCTCGGATTAGGATATGTAGTTCGAACCAGGACAGAAGGGTATATGTCATAGGGTTTAATGGTTTAAAGGGTTCCAAAGTTCTACATGAATATCCTGTCTCTCCAGTCTGCTCTGCGTACCGTATTAGTCTACTGCCTTCTGAGAATAAAGCTGCAATTTTTTATTATTATATCAGATAATCCTGCCACACAACTTTGCAATGTAACGTCAACTGGCTTGCCCGTTGACCCTGATGAGTCTTGATTGATTTGAAATAATCGAGTATGTTTATTCAATCATTTGAAATACATTACATAGTTCGTACGACCTATGCTTAGAAACTCAGCCTACATGGTTAGTATTTTATATATAAATGCGAAACCCATTTCGCATGAGTTCGCATTTTGGACAGCATAATTAACAGGCTACGCATTAGCGTCATAGTTGAAGGCAAACACTATTACTGACTATTTACTGTATGTAAAAGTATCTGTTCCGGTACAATACTCTATGAAATAATTACTCGCAAAAAATAACAAATTGAAGATTTAAAGCTTAAACTATATTACTGCTTCGTTTACGTAAATAGAACTGTATTAGGAATATATTTATCGTACATAGAGAAGAACTCGAACCATTAATTCTAACTATTTGCCTTAAACACTTAAATCGTTGTCGCAACTACTGCTGGCTGATTCATCTTGTGCAATGTACTTCTTAGATACAAGGCAGGGCAAACAACTGCGAAACAAATGGTAGGCAATATGTAAATTCTTATGTACAGTTTCTATAGTTGTGATATAATTAAACTTTACATTGTCGAAGGAAAATGTATTAGATCAGTTAAAATGCGTAGTGACCAAATATGACCAAACCATGACCATTTCTATACTTCCTATAATGATATTCATTTTCCTCAATACATGTGTCCACTCGATATCCGTGTCGGATTGGAAAAATGAAAGAAGCGAAGAATTACACAGATGAGCAGCCGGCCTGCTAATCTTAGATAGGTGAAGGCTGCAACCAATAATCACTGGTGGACGCGTCCCGAGATCAAGCAGTGTTATGAAATCGACACATGGACGAATATCGGCAGACGTGGTACATTAGTCTGGATGCACTACGGGGATTACGACAAATGAGCTCTGTTCTGGATTTCTGTCTGTAAAATGCCTAATGCTGGGTTAATAATTAATTTATCTTCTATACACTGGAATGACCCAAATCTACGACAATTTGTACACTGTACATATAAGCGTATTTTTGGCGGCTCTTTACGCCGATCATGAACAGCTGTTCTCCTTTCCTGTCGAAAATAGCATATCGAAGGCAGTCTACGACGTTCAAAACCACTGCAATACCTTCTAGAATCGTCTTCATGGCCGTCTCATACAAACTCAACACGGAGAAATGAGTGAACGCGTCATTTGAACATCTCTATCAAATGTCCTTCTAGTTCAATAAGAACTCTATTAAATGAATTAAAACCGGCATTCGATGCCATATGTCATGCATTGTAACAGCTAAAGCTTCGTATGCTCTAGATAGACTCTACGGCAAATTGCTTTCAAAACAATCCCATGCGCATTCTACTCAACTGTTAGAAAGGAACCAGACAGTCTATTTCGAATAACGGAGAATTGGGGGCACGTATTTTCATAATCGTGGCCGAATTACTTGCCAAAGCTTCAAGAGCACTGGACCCTCTGTCGAGTGCTATTCGAAGTAACAGTGAACAAGTAGGCAACGTATGTAAGCATAAGTATATTATCTTCGTCCCGACTTGCAAGTCTGCGCCACAAAACCAGAATAGCAAAATCGAAGCTTTTCTTTTTAACAGAAATTAACTTTAGATTCAACAACTGCTAAAGGTTGTTTACTTTGTCCACGTGCTTCAATGGTGGTCTGGTGCCATATCTGTCAATCATTATGACACCAGCGACCTGTAAACTTGAATTTCACCCAGCTTAGCTCCATTTATGGCTAAAGCAAAATTAATGTTTCATGATATGATTAATGATGAAAATAGTTATTCTCAATGCTGGACGTGTATGCCTTCAAAAAAAGTTCAAAAAAAGATGTGAGAGAAAAAAAGCAGCTCAAAGACCAATTATGTTACTTGTTGAAAAGTTAACGTAATCGACAACGGCGGCGCAGTGACTTGGGCGGCAAATCCTTTGATTTAAAGCGGCCACAGACCGCTTTTTGCACCACTAATAACAGATAAGTGCTACGAAATTTATGTGAAAATTACTATTTAAGATACGATTTTGGCAATTTAAAGCGTCCGCGGCAGATCCAACAACTAAGTTTCAGAAATCATTGGTTAAAACGTCTTCCGGTCATTCTTGGATCTACCGCTCGTCTGATTTCCAATACAGTCATATTGCCCGGACCCAAGACTAACAGGCTACAGCGAGTACTCGGTACCCACAACGAATTGAGCATAATAGTGCACCCGGTTAAATTCGGTGGCTGATCGTTCAGTTTCAACGTTAAATTATTCTAACAACGCATCCGCAACTCTACGATAAACCATGTCAGAATCTACCAAGTGAGCTAAGTTCGGCTTGACGGAACTTCCCTGTCAGGTATTTTCTAACAGTCGACTATAAAGTAACCTGTCATTCCAAAAATACCGTTTTCTTTGTCGTGCCTCCCTACAGAAGTGTATTAGGTTAAACCCGCAAAAATTATCAATCAACAAGACATAACATACGAAGTAATTCTAGCTGTATAACAGTCAGCTGTTTAAACTAAATCAGAAAAGACGTGTTGTTCTTAATAAACTGGCTCGCTTATTTATTTGAAATTAATTACTGGTACCGTTCTTATTTTAGTGAGTCATAGGTCGAAATTATCTATGCCAAAGGTATTCGTCTAAGCTCACACATAGATTAGCATTATTCTGAAATCTTTCACTGTTACCAGATTTGTCGCATAACAAAGGATCCGTTGAAATTGATAATAAAGGACTCCTATTTGAGTCATTGTAGGTGACAACTCCGGTTGAGCTAATGGTCCCGGTTTCCGCAATACTCTTTTTTAAAAGTATATACTTCTCGATCACTATTTAAATGATGTAGATGTAAATTTACGATGTAGTGATTAGTGATCAACCAAAGTTGGACAATACCGAACCGTACATGACCTTGCATTTGCTTACGCTTTTTTTTTTTTGCTTCCAGATGTATTTCCCACTAGTACTAAATCATTCACAATTAATAATAATAATTATTATTATTAACATAACAACCCGGTTTAGCGTATACATCGAAATAGCTGGCAAGCGATACGTTTTTTTACTGATGGCCGCTTGGTATATTTCAAATTGATTTTATTTTATTTAAATTTCACAACACAAACGCAATATAAAAAAAAACAGACAAACAAGAAAACAGGAAAATTCCATGCTGCCACCTATGCTGCTGAACGTATGGGGTACGCACACGATTCGAACAGCAGCGCAAACCAGTTCTGTAGTCATATTTAGTTGACAACTATGCGTCAGAAGTGAGGTTCTTTCCCTGGCCTTCACTGCCACTCCCAGCCCCATCCCACTTATATTTTAGATAAATACAGTAGCTCACAGTACAGTATACTCTCCCGTGTACCCTCCCTAATGAGTCCTCGTCCTCCCTATCCCTGAACCACGGTCCCCAACAAGCTTGTTGCGCGCCTCAGTTTACTTCTTGTAATATGCCATTGAATGCATTGGTACAGACCTACTCATCCTCTACGAACGGAATCAGCCCCTGGAACTGCCTCCCCGCTTTCATGGAACCCTCGTTTCTATTTGACGATTACTAACGATCCCGCCGGTGTCTGTGCCTATTACTGCCCCTATCCTTATCCCTTGAACGGTCTCTACGATCCCGATCCCGCCGCCGGTACTCACGGTCTCGTGAACGCGACCTAAAAATAAAAAAAAAACGTACAAGCTATACAGTAGCCTGTATGAATCTGAATAAATATTTCGAGTTTAGCAGATATATACTTCACCACTGCACGATCATGGGTATACCTACCTAGGAAAAATACGCACAGAATACACTATATATAAAAATGTGCACAATATTTATCTTAGAGTAGCCGCCAGCCTGAAAGCTTCTATGCTATGGTGTCAATCAGACGTTTATTCATGTGCAGAGGCTAGACTACTCCTGAGGTCTGTTATATTCTTTGTTATTAAATCTAAGAGTTGCAAAAAGGCGAAAAACTGTTCAAGTTGGTTTAGGAGCTGGTTTCACATTTAAAATGAGCGAGACTTTTTTTGATGAGGCTACTTGAGGCTTTGTTGCTACGTTCTTACCTCCTCCTGTGATGTCTAGCGTGATGATCGCGGCCTCGATCACGCTCCCTTTCTCGTTCCCGTTCCCTGTGATCACGTTCTTCCCGTCGGGCCTCCTTTTCCCGCCTTTCGTCACGTTCCCGATTAGCTTTGCCTGCCTTTCGGGTGTCATCGACCTGTTTACGCAGCTCGTCAAGTTTTTCCCTAATCTCTATAAAGCCTAAATGCAATTTGCCCCCGAAGTGATCCGCAAGACGTCGGTCATTATCGTAGATACCTAGGTATGCAGAGCAGACCTGAAATCGAACACAATACTCAAAAATTTGTAATTATTTGGGTGACATAGATCATTGACGCAAAAACCTGTTTCTATACAGCAATTTTTTGTAAAAGGTGTATGATAGTTCTCCGGTTGCCAACGGCAAACTGCTCTTACACTTAAACGAATTTAATAGATGGTGGTGTTCCATCAAGCAGGACATAACAACTCTAGTCGTCTACAGATGAAAATATGCTACATTTCCCGGGATAGGCCTTTGTAGCTCACGTGGACCGGTTTCAGCCACAGAGAACTGACCTCACAAACTCGCAGCTTCTGTTGTTGGTAGCTGGAAGCAGGCATCGAGTTGCGGTAGTGTGTTTCAGCTTCATGTTTTTTCTTCTTGGCTTTTTCAACTTCTTCCATTATAGCCATACTTTCCTCAACGAGACCCTCTGCGCCTTTGGCTTCTGCCTCGGCCAACTTTTTACCTAGAAAAATAATCCAAGAATGCAAATCAACAAGATTTTATTGCTCTCAGAGTCAGTGAACAGGAAAATACAAACTGGATTAGTATACCAAGTTGCTTGATTTGAATATGCTGGCAAAAATAAGGATGATGTAGGGCTAAACAAAATCAAACATTTTACTACGATTTAAGGGCTGACCACCGTCGTTGGTTCAATGAGTAAACCAGAACGGTAAACGTACCGATCTCTTCAGCAAGCTCATTAATCTTGTTCAGCTTCACAGTGGCCTCCGCGCTGAGTTCTTCTTGAGTTTCCGCTAACTTTTTCTTTGCCTGATCTGTTCGTCGATCACACTCTTTGACAAACTGTTCGAGCTGTTCCAATGCCTGCAAATGACCGTCATAAACGGCACAAAACAAAATAGAAAACAATTAATCTATCTAATTTGCTAAACTTAGGAGTAGTAAGCTATACGGTACTCGACGGCTGTAACGTAGTACAATGTTTTTAACTTGGAATAGTTTTTACTTAAATATCGGTCATCGTCAATGTTTAATAGATCACCTCCGATGGTATTTTAGATTGATTTTTTCTCTATCGAAGACTTTTTTTGCTCGTAACGATAGTCCCACAGAGAAACTCAAGAACATTTAACCTATTTAAAAGAAAACCGTCTTGCTTATTTCGGAAAGCTTACACATTGATTTATTTCCATTTTTACAGGGTACATTTTCGTAAGAAAATAAACCAAATCAAGGCAGTGGACGCCGACGACGTCACAGTGGATATCTTGATTGATTGATACTAAACAAAGATTGGCAAGCGCTCAAATTCGGAGCCAATAGTTATTGGCAAGGAGAGCAGCGTCCGATTCTTATTAGGTATCTGCTTATCAAGTGTTGTCAATGTGTAAAGGTCTCTAGATGCAATAAGGTGCAAAGTTCGTCGTTTTGTATTAACTCGTTGTTTCGTTCATTGTGTAAAAGTCTGATGAATAGCCGATTTCAACTATTCTGGGGAGATGATGACGATGTGATGAGAAGTCGAAAGCTGATCGGTTCAAACTTACACCAGATGCGCGAAGATGAGCTAGCACAGCTGACTGCAGCACATGGCTCGCGTGCGTTATTTGCCGACGATTTTTCGGTTGGTTTTTTCTTTTAATACTCACCACAGCGGGCGGCGAGCACGGATGACTGTGACAGAGAGAGAGTTACTGTCTTTCACTGTTTCACACGAGTCCGCGTTCATCAGCTCTTGACTTGAATAAGTACACACCAACCACGAACAGTATACATCCTCCAATCGCTCAGTCAGTAGCATCCCACAGTTCTACACGTAAGCACTCACTCATATACAGGCCCGCACAGAAACATCTAACTAACAATATGCTCCACCTTCGTATGCTTATTAAAGATGATGTTATTAATCCATATACATTCATTTGAAATTAGTCTGGCGCTGATGAGCTAACAAAAGAATTCTAATTACATCCCGAGAACAAAATCTATGTCAGGCTCCTGCACGTTTCACTCACGCGGCCACAAAAATCCTTAATCAAGAGTGATAGCGGGCACCGCTATTTATTCTAGGTCTATAATGACGAAAGAAAGAATGATGGGCAAAAAAAAAATATAGAAACTTTTCATTTACTTTATAGGGATCCAATATGCGTACAAGTAGCAATTTACGACCGTATTTCATATCTAACCTAATTTATGAATCACGACTGTTTTAAGATATTAATTCTCCTTTGACTTGTGGGTTGATTGCACGTGTGTCCATGTTCTGTTCAACAAACAAGATGCTATTAGCGAAATACGGACTTCCCAGAATAAGCACGTAATACGAAATTAGCTAACCGTGAATGATATTGGAAAATAGATCGCCCTCGGCTGTTCACTTGAGATTGGGTTTAACTTACATTCCGCTGGGCCAGATTGGCTGTGGTTCATCAGCGAGGTTCAGATCAAGGAGGATTCCCTAGTCCCTTTGCGAGGGTTCCAACCTGTTCGCAACCTATAGGCACGACGTTCGACGTCCAACGAGAGATCTATGAGAGGACGCGTAGCGTTGGACCGCGTCAACTTACCGGCGGTCGGATTGTTCATCGTAGATGTATAAAGTATCAAAGGAGGATTGATCCATACTAGAAATAGTGGTGGCCATTCCCGACTACTACAACGAATGTGTTCCCTTCTGCGCAAAAAATAGCCACTTGACCTCCTTGACCAACAGCAAAACACCACTTTTAGTAATTAACTCGTTTTAGCATGTGTAACTGCTAGCGGATGATTCATCATGATAAGGTCAGTGGTCCAAAGGCACCCCACACGAGGTGGCCATTAAAAAGGAACTTGAGAAAATGACTGTCTCATGGCTGTTTCGTAGTAACCGATTAATTATGTTCTAGTAAATACTATTTATTGCTACGCAAGATACTGCTACATGAAAACGTTAAGCTAGCTTGAAAGGGCCACTACTGTGATTGAAGGCAAGGAGGTCAAGCTCGCAGATAGGGACAGCGGAAATCATGGACATGCAGAAATACGGGGGGGAGAGACGAAAGTTTCAAATGAACACAAACGAAATAATCTTCGAAAACACTATCTTCTAAGAAAAGACAGTTATTTCAGGTGTTTTTTTCGGTTTCTGTTTGTGGACTCCCTGACATAGCACTAGCAGAGAAAAATCAGGAGAAAATTACCCGTATACCAGTTTACCTCCGTTTGATCTCCCCAGAAAACGATTTTATTTTGTAAATATGATTCTGCGTCGCTAAGCACGGTGTTTTCGTGTAGCTCGATGGACAGATTCTGCTTTTCGCCAAAAAGCTTGCCATCCTTTCACGTCCGACATATAACAGAAGTGAATCAATATTCAATCGAGTGTTGAGAGTATCAATGAAAAGAAGGGACTTACGACCAGCGCGTGAAATGGAGCCCGGCTAGATCCGGCGGACGCCGGAGGAACACCGAATCTGGTCTCCGAAGATTGTGCTCGCAGAAGGAGCACAAGTTGTGGAGGAAGAAGATGAAGGAGAAATGATGTTGACTATTTCCAGTAATTCTGCCCACTCTGTCTGTCTGATGTGTGCAGCTGTAAACCCATCTACCTGGCGCAACTCACATCACCTATCTGCAGATGTGTTTCAGCGCCACGCACGTCTGAGCAACCTTGCAGCTCGCCAAGCGATGTGACTTTCAAGTCACAGCAGCAACAGCAGCAGCAGCAGGTGGAGCCCTCAGACGTTTGTCTGGCTGTATTTGCAGTTGGCCCAATCGTAGCTGTGGCTGGGTTTAGGCCACTCGCCAGCAGATCGGACTGACCTAGATGCTGTCGACCCACCCGATCACACAACACGCAGGGAACAACGAAAGAACGCCTTTTTTTACAATGACACCCCCTCAAATTTCTAATCAAACCTCCTCTGTTAGATAAACCGTACCGTGCTCGCATCCACCTGCTGTGCGCAGCAGTAGTCCATCATCTAAAAAAAGCTAAATGAGTGGAATAAAGCTGGCTTGCAGCTTGCAACAAGGAAGAAAGTAGCAAAGAAACATGGGGAGAGAGCAAATCCCTGAGGTGGTGGGGGCGCAACCGATGAAGTTGGCCTCAAGGGCGAGCCGTGGCTAGTTTTAACCGACGTTTTAAAACATCCATCAATTGATCTACTTTGAACCATTTGTACGAACTAATAAGGGAGAGAAACTTACATCAACGTCGTAGAAGTAGTCCTTGTCCTTGGCCGCATTTTCATAGTCCGCTCGAAGGGCCAAATCATGAGTACCAGAACAGCTACCCAAATCCATGCGCTAAAACAGAACCGTAGATTAATGCGCGCAGGCAACAATTGCCAGATAATCTTCTTATATTTCTCTTGTTCTATATAACCTCGTCAAATGCAACTGTCTACTTAACAAAACGGGTTCAATTCTTGCTTATTGCTTACGAGATCTAATCCTTGACGCTGTTTTAATTCTTAGTACATATTGTGTGAGTATTGGCCGCTGAGCAAACGTTTGAAAAAGCATCAGCAATTCCATTCCACGACTCCAGAGGCCTGTTATCAAGGCATCGACTTCAACGGGTTTTCATCCCAGCATCGAACATGTGTAAGTCTCGCTCCAATAGTCAGAGACATATCTATTCTGCATTTGATGGACTCGATAGATATTTCGTGTTCTTAACCTTTGGCATGCTGTTGTATTTTTGAGGGTATCTAAAGGATTTATAAAAAAAAAAAACGAATTTATATTAAAAAATGATTATGATATTGTATACGAACTGGCAACGCGGAAGCCACCCCATTTACAGCAATTAACCTAAACTCGATATCAACGAGTAAAATAAAGTAAGTTCACAAATGTAAAAGAATGATGTTCATTCTGACCATAGTGAATATGCCTCGCGTAATGTTGAGATGTCTGCAAAATAATGCATTTACTCCGCTATAATCGATAGCATTTTTTTAGATAGAGAATTTGAAACTGTTCCAAAATGACAAACATCACTCTACTAAAAATTACGCAACCATAGTTCTGCAAAACGTTGTCTAGACATAGCGATACCGCCAGATTAACAACCGAAATTAACCTAATCAGTTAAATAAGAACCCTGATCCTATGTAAATTGCCGCCAAGACTTACGATAAAGTAATAAGTTACTATTGGCAATAATTAAATAATATTATTTTTGTAACTATTACATATCAGCGTAAACACCCATATGGAACAGAGTTTAGAATTAAACGGTTTTTTCGCGCGTTTTTTTCTGCTTACGGCTTCGTTTTAAAAATTCATTAATACCTTTCAAGGCTCATTAATGTTCGGTGTTGTCATGTTAAAAAATATTTCTGTCATTCGTGCCGAAGTTGTTCACAACGTAACATAGCCCCATAAATCCTAGGAATGAATATTAGATATGTTATAGAAACTTACGGTTGCTGCTAGAATATCGTGTGGACAGCACTTGAGTAAAAAACTCTTGCAAACTTTACGATCGGTAAAATTCACATGAACATTTGTCGAATCACCTGTAACGTAGAAGGACGAATGTGTCATCATATTATTTCATATCTTCCAAATGCAATAGCAATTCATTTACGGGAACTATATATTTCACGTATGTATTTTCATGCTTTTTTTTGGATATATAACAAATGCTAATGTTCGAAATAGATTAGCCAAGGGAAATGTCAAACCGCGTCCCTGACGCGAGCTTGCCACCTAGCACGTTGT
Source organism: Varroa jacobsoni (assembly GCF_002532875.2). NCBI lineage: Eukaryota > Metazoa > Arthropoda > Arachnida > Mesostigmata > Varroidae > Varroa > Varroa jacobsoni. The sequence goes on along the minus strand of NW_019214161.1, from coordinate 72,194 downwards.
AAAAATAACATTGTATGAAACAAATAACTTAAGAAATCAATTGAACAAATATTTACGCAGACATTTAATATTTGAATAACGCGTACTCGTGTTTACGAAGCGGAATAATTTTTATATCACTCAATTTTTCAATTATTTCGTGCATTACCTGCGTTGTCTATAAACACGTGCAGTAAAGGATGCAACTGCCTCTTAAACCCTACGAGGTCGCAGCTACACGTCATAGCTTCAAACTCTAGGGAAGCTCGGTTAGTCAGCGACAGTTAGTGGCATATTACAGATGCTGACACATTTGCGAAACATCCACTCGTGCCCAATAGTGGAGAATTAACAGATTACGATATATGAAAAATCGGCCGAAGCACTCTAAGAGCATCTCGGTACAGCTGGGAAAAACAGTTGTCAACGAAGCTGAGCAAGTCCACTAGGGATAACTCTGGAAACTGTTTGTTGACTTTGTCATAAAAACAATAACCTTGACACAAATCATGTGCTCAACGTCTGTACAGATTATATAACGAAAAATATGTAACGAACTACCGTGCTTCATATAGTATCTACAGATCGTCGTAACGTACTGAAAATAGATATAGATGTCTTTTAGCCAATACAAAAAACATGACGGTCAGATCTGAACAAACAATTTCCTGCTAAAATGGCCTTATATTATTTATTACAATGAAAAATAATTGAAAAAAATCGCTGTGCGGCAAACTATGCACAGTCATAAAACAACAATTTGACTCAAAGATGTGGATTATAATCTTATTTCTATCATCGATCGCTATTTGTATTCGACAAAAATTTGATACCGTTTTACGATACGTAAACAACAACGACAATAGACGTAATTAAACACATATTGGACAGACCTTGTTGTTGATGAACCTTCGATCGAGGTGCTCATAATCTAGTAATTTTCCACATACTGGACAAATAGCTAACGCACGATTTTAAGAACATACGGTCGCGCTTGATTTCCTGCCCGGCTGATTGATACATATCTTGAATGTGATGAGTGTTCTTTATAACTCAGAAGAATTGTTTGTGCTTATTGTAATAACTTGATAATAACATAACAAAGCAAATCGTTTTACTAAAACATTGATGCACATACATTGCAAACATGTAAGTTCAACCAACACGGGCCTGGATTGTTGTAGAAAAATGTTTAAGCCAATTTGAATCATGATTACAAACGTTTTTTCTTATCTCACTTATTCCACATCCAAAATAATAGCACGCATTGCTCGTAACATACTCGTAGAGGTTTTTAGTTATATAGTACTTCAGCATAAATACTTACCATCTCTTGCAGTTCCCATGAGCTCATCGAGCATAGCTCGCATCTGTTCATGGGCCGACATCGCCCAAACGTTTTGGTGTCAACGTTCTCAGAAGGAAATAGATCGGTCTACACAATTTTCGTGTACTTAACTCAGGATCACATGCAGTACAATGAACCTGACGCAATCAGCCTTGTACAACCTGGCCAAGATAGGCCTGTCGCACAATTTGATCAGATCTAACGTCAGACTGCTAAGGCACACAAGGTATGTTGGCTCATCACCTACACCACTGACGAACTCTACCATACAGGGTCCAGCGCGATTACGGATAAAAACGACGACAACTAACCCACGAAGTGGTTGTGTACAGCAGATTCGATGGATAGTGCGGTGAACCTGGGTTAAAAGCGAGATCGTATTTACCGCTTAGGATCGAAGATTCGATGGTTTCGAAATTGCGCGTCCTACGCAGTTGCAGTGGTCGTTGGTGAAAAACCTGTGAAAACCGTACTCTACAATGAGTTTCTGTAGATAATTAATTATTCAAGGATACAAATGTCTCATATCCTAAGAATGCGATGCGTCAGTCTTGCAACTCTTTTATGTAGATACATGATTAAATATATCAGTTGTAGAGCACATGAATGTTATCATGTAGGTGAGAGCGTGGCGGTGGTACATTAACAGCTCTAAATGAGTGCTATGTGTAGAAAACAGGAGCAGATGAATTTTTAGAAGCACTTCCCCGTCCAACACTAAAAAACTAGGAAAAACGAAAAAAAAAACAAGAAAATCACGCTTTACGCTCAACCCTCTGCTCTCACAGATCTCAGTCGGATCGCCCTGAGTGTGCTAATCAGTGGCCGTAGAACTAACAGAGTGCTGGGCCGTAGAGATGCAGAACGATTTTCATTTAAAGACGGCCAAGATGGCGACTATTGCTGTACCCAGTGATGTCCACCAAAATCTGCGACCACACGACAAGAAATCGGATTTCCCTATAAAGAAGGCTGTCGGTGAGTTGCCACGACTATGCGGATTCGTTTAGCGTGCAACATTGTGGGGGGTTATCTTATTTTACCGTGATGTCAAATAACTATTTCGGACCCGCCGATATTTTCGCCAGTCATCATATGTATCCTTACGGGTTTCTCTGGGTTTTTGTAGCGAATGGTTGTGGTGTATTACCATTAGAGAACATGTGACATGTTTTTTTTGTTTTTTCTGTGTTTCCACCTGAAGCATGAGTTTGGCGCGCCCTTCTCTAAATCAAGGAGTTCACCAGTGCAATCTAAACGTGTATCCATGGTTAACTTTACATTACTAATATTGCGTCTTGCTCACAGCGAAGTTTCGCGATTGAGATCAATACGAAGAGTCAGACATGAGCGAGGTTTTTCTCGCTAATCTTTAGGTGACATATTGATTCGATGTATGGCAGCAAAATAAAACTCGATTATCGAGTACAAAATATCTCTACATAAATTGTTGAGCAAAAAGGATGAACAAATTTATCTTCTTTCGAACGATTTATTTTTCTAAAGCATCGATCTAATCGATCCGATTGAACCCATAGGAAATGCACTGGATATGAGAAAGTGCTGAAGTATTTCTGTGAACTTATTCGCTTATTTTTAACTAAGTTCTTCCAATTTATGGGCATGATGAGTGAAGAGATATAAATTCAATTTGTCATCAGAAACGATTATGACTATTGGTAGAACCCAATTCGGTACGAGGTAATAAGCTGATAATGCGACTGTTTCCCACTAAGGAAGGACTACTTGTCTTTTAACGGAAAGGAGCTCCGTATTTCGCAATTGCAACGTATAATTAAAGGCTGCCTCGAATGTGAATTATTTAACAATCAGGTCGCCATGGGAAGACGCTTGAGTTATTGGTGCTGAATCGATCCTTATATATTTTATCTATATTAGCTAGTCACTAGGTTAATAAATAGAACCTTTTTTTGCCATTAGACAAGTGTGGTCACGAGCGGTAAAACGAACGTTTCTAATAGCTTTATAGAGTAGCCTGGTCTGATTGTGTTTGCTTGGTGTATGTTGGCAGGTCTTCCCGAACTGCCCACTGGAACTGAAGATGACGCTGTTGTCCAGGATAAGGTGCAGTCCATTCTCGAGATGGGGCACAGGCTTGCCAAGGAGGGCAAAGCTCAGGGTAAACTTAAGCCACGGTTTATCGATGATAGAGTTCATACAAGCCATAGACTTCATCGAATCTACATAGACTTTATCGAACAGGTCGACTAGGCTTGTAGTGTAAGGAGTACGTTGCTGGGATAGGTTGTCCAGTGTACAGAATTTAAGTTCAATTTAACATATGAAAGTTTCATCAAAAGGACAAGAGTCTGTTGATGCTATGCCTTACTATATTATAATGAGAAACTATAAGAGACAGGAACGTAAGTATTCAACATTTATTTTTTAATGTGACGAAATCGATGTCATTGTTATATTGTAGAACTTGGAGAGCTGATTAAGAACACCCGGCCGTTCCTGAATACCATGAGTAAAGCAAAAGCTGCCAAGCTGGTCAGAGCACTAGTAGACCTTTTCCTGGATATGGAGGCGTGCACTGGTCTTGAAGTAGATCTTTGCAGAGAATGCATAGAATGGTCTCAGCAGGAAAAGAGGACGTTCCTCAGACAGTCTCTCCAAACGAGGCTTATCGCCTTGTATTACGACACGAAAAGGTTAGTGCCGAAGTGACAGGGTATTAGTTCCAAAGATATTCCTTTAAACAGTAGAGCGTATACGTTCCCAAATTATGCCCGTTGAGCAATGCAAATTCCAGTTCGATTCTCGCAATCCATTGAGAGTTATTAATTAGTTAGTCACAAGCAAATTATGTAACTTGAGAGGACTCTGAAGTTACATAATTTTTTTAACTACGTGCCGCTAGCAGACAAAATATAACTAGTAGATGGTTTAGTCTCTGGAAAATTGTTCAGGGAAACTGGTTGAGTTTCAACTAAGAGAAATAAGATGAAGAGAAAAAACATCTTTTAGTCTGAAGAATCAACGGTCAGTGATCGAGTTTTTATTTCTCAAAAGCCACAGCGCTCCGAAAATTCATTTGGTGAAGACATTAGGAAAGGAGACGTACATGGTACAAACATTGCACCATTTGCATTGATTGAAAGAGCGGTGATTGAAAAGTTGAAAGCAAGGAAGTGATCAGATGTCGGGATCCAAACAAGAAGAACGCATTGCCATAACTGAGAAGGCTTTTCAAAAAGGCAGAACTTGAAGTCCAACGACTCTGTTGGTCAAAATTGGCGCCTCACATGTAACGTGTTAGAACTATAATACAAATAGTGCAAATGCAACAATTGAAAGAAAAGAAGAAATTTACCAGTCCAAATTGAGGCCAATCGGGAAAACATGTAGTGTATTACACGTGCAATTTGCGAAGATTTAATCAACATTTTTAAAAAATTTAAAAAATTTGGCCTGCAGCATACAGTCGCCATAGACGAGGGATAGTTCAATTATTGCCGCCAGCCGCAGAGAGACTCAAACATAAGATGCTGGTAAAACTTACAATGGGCAACAGGGATATCTGCTATGAGATGCTGATCAAACATGAAATAATAAATACAGCCCGCTATTTTGAATTTGAGAGGCCTATCGTTCGCACGCAAAGAACGCAGTCTGACTACTTGGAGACACCAGACCTCATTGTCATGTCTCAAATACTCTTGAATTGATTAAGAGATTATTCAACTTGCTTACTGCCCGATCTATGTCCATGTGATTACGGGGGTTTCCATGCCTTACAAAGGGTAATTAGTGGGCAAGTTTATGCCTAAAACATGTACTAGGTATGTGGCTGACCAGAAGTTGCCAGAGCACTGACACATGTGCAAAAAAATAATATTTTATAACACATAATAAAAAGTCGTATCATTCTGGCTCGACTAGCGCAAAAGTCATTCAATTTAAACCTTCCGGATTTGCTTGTAACAGCATTATTTGATTTGACTATGAAATGAGTGATCCTACAGGTTCAAGTTAGTACACAATTAGGTACCCTAATAGGTGTAACTCAGATCAGCAATGGTGTTCCTTTTTCCAGGTATACGGAGGCACTGCAGCTAATCGGTGAACTTCTCCGTGAGCTGAGGAAGATGGATGATAAGGACCTTCTCGTTGAAGTACAACTTCTAGAATCAAAAGTATGGGTATTTTTATTTTAGTAAATATTCTGCGACTCTTAGATGATACAAAAAAAAAAGTTAAACTTTATTTTATCACAGATGTTCTGTGCGTGGATGACTAATAAAACGTTTACAAATAGTGACTACCTCATACAAAATAGTTGAACACTAAATTCATCATTTTAGTATTAGTGGACAATAGCTGCGCTGACATAATAAATTTAAATTCTATTCAATGGTTTCGAATTTTCCTTCAGAACTGTGTTACGTTCGAAAATATAATTACACAGTGTTTTGAAACTCTGAAACTTAGAGATAAGACACGAATTTACTATGTTGTAAAGAGAGCTACCCTTATTTTTTAATCATATGACAAGTCAATATCTGGCGCGGCGATACCTGGGGGTGCTACGCTTAGTTAAACAAATAACTATTACAGAGACAAAGGTATTGATTTCAATTACCGAATGGAAAAGGATAATTTCCCATATAAAACGTACTAAAAGACAAACAAAACCATTGCTAAGGCTGCTTTCTGGGTCTTCGATACTCTTTCTCTTTTAGGTGTTCCACGCTTTGAGTAACCTTCCGAAAGCTCGTGCCGCCTTGACGTCTGCGCGTACAACCGCTAACGCAATTTACTGTCCACCAAAGCTACAGGCGCAGCTGGACTTGCAGTCGGGAGTACTTCATGCCGCGGATGAACGCGACTTTAAGACGGCGTTCTCGTATTTCTACGAGGCATTCGAATGTTACGACTCGGTGTCCAGTGTGAAGGTGATAATCGAGTCGCTAGTAAAATGAAAGGACATACTTGGGCACAATCTTACTCGATTAATAGTTATTTCGAAAATTTTGCCTTAAATGTAGCGTTCTACGTTTATATTCACTATCCTGTTGTAATAATAACTGCTTGTGTAATTATATTGTGCTTACAGGCGCTGACCGCGCTGAAATATATGCTGTTGTCCAAAATAATGTTGGGTCTGGCAGAAGATGTGCATTCGATAGTAATGGGTAAACTGGCATTACGTCACGCTGGCCCTGAGATCGAAGCGATGAAGGCCGTAGCCAAGTCATCCCAGTCACGTTCGCTTGCCGAGTTTCAGGAGGCATTAGGTCGATACAAAAAGGAGCTAGTGGACGATCCGATCATTGCGGCCCACCTTGAAACTCTCTACGATCAAATGCTAGAACAAAATCTATGCCGCATTATCGAGCCTTACTCAAGGGTCCAAGTTGATCACGTAGCTAAAGTGATTGCGCTCCCTCGAGAAAAGGTTGAGCTTAAGCTGTCACAAATGATCCTTGACAAGAAGTTTTCGGGTATACTCGATCAGGGCACAGGTGTACTTATCATCTTTGAGGAACAGGTATAGAACCATTTATCTTTTCTATAGGTTCTTTACTGGTTAAATGATGAGAATGTATATTAAGTTAAGACAACTCGATCGGGAAAACGTAAGCGTCTCCTTTCATCACTAATAAGTCAAGGTGTTCAGAAATTATTTGTCGATGTGCACTTATATCTGGTATTGTTGGATCTATCTTAGGAAGAAATATCGTGTCGAAGAAATTTTTTGTAAACTAGTTAACTCATAAAACTTACTCGGCTTTTTAGGAGACGGATAAGACGTATGTGGGTGCCTTGGAAGTGATTCATGCAATGGGAAAAGTAGTCGACGCACTGTACCATAAAGCGAAGAAACTTTCGTAGATCCACAACGCTACGGTTGCGGAATCGTGGATGACAACTTAAAATCATCATGAGAATAACAACTCCGTAACTATCTGCCACAACCGACCTAGTTCCATTCAGTTGCAATTATCCCCTCTTTTTTTGCCTCTTTCCTCTGAAAGCTCCCACGTTTATTTCGATTTCCATGTGAATTCAACACCATAATGAAATATCATCTCATATATAACATTGGTGTGCAGGTGACTGAATGCCACGAAATACTGTATCTGGACTACACTAAGTGATCTGGTTAAATTGGCCCGTTAAAAACAAAACATTACTTTTGATAACTGATTAATTAATTGATCAATAAATCTTGGCTTGGTAGTTAAAGGAAGTATCGCGTCAAACACCTGCGCGAGGATTAAAGAAATTATAGGACGTTACGGATGAGAAACGCAGTTATTTCATGGCGACGATTGCTTATCAACTATTGTCGGCCAATCTCTTTTCATAGAAATGTATGCTGTGTAATAATACGGATAGTGTATTGTATAGACAGTAATACAATCTTTATGTTACCGTAAAAAAATCGTGAGATTCGTCAGTTCAGTTATGCTGTTAATTAAAGAAACAAAACTAGAAAATCTCGTATTACTTTGAATAATGGATTCGGTGTACCGGGATAAAAGCGGTTTTCGAAGGGTACTGCGTTGCCCATGCTCAATAGTAGTCGTCGTCATGGGTAGAATATTTACCAATATGAAATAGCCGCGGTCGAAGATGGCTAGTTAAATAGATTAGTTATTTATTCACGGTGTGGTGTTAATAAAAAAAATGTGAAAAGCGGAAATATACCAGTAAGTGCGATGCTAATACATTTTCTGCGTTCAAGCTAAGCGGATCGACGGCAACAGCTGGAAGAAGCTTTGTATAGCCGAGGTGAAAATAGAGACATCCATAGAATTGCCTATAACAAAGAGAAAAACATAAGTACGTTGCAGACAGACAGGCGCACCATACATTGACCTCGCAATAAGGTATCAGTAAACTGAGCGTCACCACAACAAATAGTTTTGCTGGATGCGACTAGATTGTAGAAAGTACACACGTGTAAAATAAAAACTGTTATTTCTTTTCTAATATTATCATATTACTCTCAACAGTGGAACAGAGGGAAGACACCTGCCAGCCTTGATCCTTGCAGAAACCTACAAACACAAAGTAGGACTACAACAACAACATAAACGTACAAACATAAACATAAAAATACAAACAGAAAGACCTACGAAAGCAAAAAAAAACACATTTGCACACCATCTAAAAACAAATTAAGGAACATGCCACAAGTATCCAGGTCGTCGCTCACGCAACTTTTACACTATTAGAATAAGGCGATACCAGATAACACGCACATACACACAGACATACACAAACATACACACAGACACACTCACAGATTCACGGACACACAGCCACATTCACACATACATACACATATACACGCACCCATTCACACAGAGCTACTAACGAATGCGTCTAACAGGCGTACTATTTTCAAGGAGTACCTAGGGTGATGTATGGAGCACACATCTGATGACCACGGCGGTCTGGGAAAGAACAATGAAGTGAACGTGAATTATTGAAATATCTAAAGAATGCGACAGTAGGGTCGTTAACAGCATGCCACAGTGGCGATGGCTAAAACGGCGAGAACGGCTTGATTGAAAATACACAAATAGCAAATGCTGTATGAATATGATGTGAAAAACAAAGGTGAAACGACGATTACTAATTATTATAAAAATAAATGGGAAGATGCCGAGACGTTTTGACGAAAATATCGAGTAATCTTATGGTAAATTAATATTTAGTTTTATATGATGTAAAAACCGTTCTTATTCGATTCACCTAAAAAAGCGTTTTTCTGTGCACCTGACACTTATTTATGTATTTAAGTATGACACAAATAGCAATTACCGCACCGCTTTATGCGTCGAAGAAGGGCAAGTTCACCGAAAGTTTTAAAAGAAAGAAATGTGCTCCTAGAGCCCACTAACAATTATGTGAATGTGATCCCTTGTTAAAGAAAGTGGTAACCGAGAATTAGGTTTAACACATTAATGGGCGTTATCTACAAACAGCAAGAAAAGGATTTTATCTGGATATGTATAAGGGTAGTCAAGCTAATATGGCTTGAATCAATTGGGCTGGTCTCACAAACCCAACTAAAAAAAGCTACGCCATTTTTTAAGAATAGGATTAGCCCGGTTTTAAGTAGATAATAGTGCAGCCAATCCTCTTAGTACTTATCAAAGCGTAAAATAGTACCGACAGTAGTCAAACTGAAAATTTTACTACATCCTAATAACAGTATCTGGAATACCGAATGATATAGGTTGGTTAAACGGTATCTACGCGCATTGGATTTTTAACGAGTTAACGAGCTGATAATGTTAATAATAATGATAATGATCTATAAACACGAGTTAATTTAACATTATCAGCTCGTTAAGTGCGCAATCATGATAGGAACCTCAAAGCTCATCGGCAACTGATGTAACGTAGGCTTGATCTGATGCCTTCAAATTGATCTTAACATGTTGGTAGTCGACGACTTTATACAAAGTCTTTCTATTTGTGCAACTAGCTGCTCATGTGTGGGCAGTTTTAATTGACATTCTACTAGATACTTGCAGGTCTATACAAAATTGACAGTTTCGTATATATCCTTCTATAAACCAGATGGACCTCTAAATTTTTTTAACCTTCGGCTCGTTAAAGTCAAACAACGAATAGCTTCGTTGTTTGATAAACTACGCCATACAAACACTGGTTTTGATCGTGATTGCCCTCTTGTACTGAAGGCGGAGTTCAATGCCGAAATACATAAAATGAGCTTCGACATAGTGTTCGTGCAGTTTTAAAAGAGCCATGCTTTATAGGTAGGTAGATTATCAGCGAGTGTAGACGTAGCTGGTAACCAAGAAGATTCTGCACTGCTAAAGAAAAAATGCACACCAAGTGACTAACTTGATACATGTTTATTAGCCTCATACTTGCAACAAAAAATTGTCGTACTAATTAAATCCTAATCTGCGGGCTCAAAGGTATAGTGCACCACTCCCTCCCGAGGGTACTGCTTGGTAATGGGCACCTGAAAGCCAGAAAAGGTTTTGTGAATTTTTTACTGTCCTGAACGACGGGATTTGTTTGATGGACAGTAAGATATCTCATGTTTTTATTTCAATATACTACTCACATCAACAGTTTTTGAAATCCATTTACATTATACGATTCCAACTGCTAAACAATTACGAGTGATCCTGCAAGATTTAGAATACAAAGAAAAACTAAACCGCGAAATTCATAAGTAGATAATTAGAAAAATTATTTCTAAAAAAGAAGATAAATCAATGCTCACGTACAGGTGAAAGCTCGCAGTAAAAGCTGTAATATTCAGATAAAGCATGATATCCCGCTACAGCGCCGACTACTCCTAAGAAGGCAAACAGTTGTCTTATTAGAGTCACATGGTGCCTTTCGGTAACGTTCCACCTGAAAATATCAGGAGCCAATACAACAACAACTTATTTATTTTTTTAAATTTTTATATAAATTAAAAGTATTTATTTAAACTTTTTCATTTAGATAACGACTCCGTAACGAATAGTAAATATTAGCTGGTACACATATAGCATTACTAGTGGTTAGAGATGATGAAGCCATACTGGAGTCCCTATATCTCATGCAGGGAGCTTGATACGATTGAAATGGAAATAACAAATTCATGTTTATCATAAACACCTTTCACGAGTGTACATATCGAAATCGTGCATAATTGGTTCGCCATAGTTTCGCCGATAGGCCGGGAAATCATATGCAGCATAGGGATTCTTGCTTTCCAATCCGAGTGCAGGCAGCATAGGGTAATCTCCCATGGTGTCATCATGATTTTCAGGGTACGGCTTGTAATCCTCGTAGATCATATTGTACTTTTTAGCTGCTGCCCGACGTTCGGCCTCTGAAGTTCAAAGCACAATATGAGAGTTAAGTGTTAATGACAATAGGAACCATGGTGGAGCACAATACGAATACACAGATTCAATTAGTGATGCAGTCACTGGGATAGTCGAGGATAAATTAAAATTACAGGTAAAATTAGGTAACGTGCTTATGCATAGGTATGTTTTCTATTTGCAAAAACATACTTTATGCGCACTTTTAGCAATTATATGAACTTTTAAAAAATAGGTTCATACTTGCAGAAACTTTTCAGATAAATGAAATTTTACTTGAACGAATTACGAATTCAATCCAAATAGGCTTTATTAGGCTTACACAGAGAGCAATACAAGCGTCTCTGCTTGATTTTCTCTGTAAGGTCTCTTTTGATCGACTAATCTTAGTAGGCTGAAAATTACGCTGAAATCGAGCATACAAATTAAATAAGCTTAAGGAAAAATAATATTTCTCAGAAGATCATCTGAAAGCATATACACATATATTGAGAATGTACAATAAAAGTTCCCAACAGACAAAGGCTCCACCAACGATCACTTCTAAGGGGGTTGTGATATTTGTAAAAAAACCATAGAAGTAAGAAGTACCTAAGCCGATCCATCTAGGCATAACGGTTGATCAAAAAGAGCCCTGCATAATGTTTAGTTTTTTCAGCGCCGATGACCTTTAATGCATGAACTAGGCGCTTACCCGTCTTTGGGTAGGGACCAGGTTTCCAGTCACGGTTTGTGAGAACGGCGGCACAGAATTGTCCAGTGTGAAAGTTGGCCACGGCACCCTTTGCTGGCAACGCTTTTACGAGAAAATTTCGCGCTCCTGCAAACGCCATGTTTCACTCAGGTCTCGTCCTCGACGAACTACAACAGAAGGGCGCATCTATTTTCGCATATACATCGCACTGTCGGCAACTCAACTGGACGCGGACAAGGTCCCGAAAATCGAGGAGGAAAAGCTGAACTTCGAAATTTTCGAAAAGTGAGCACTGTCCACTGCGTACTTCTATGTAGATTACCAAAAGCAGACAAAATTAAACGCGTTTGAACCTTATCGGTTATGCATAGATGTTGTTACACAGCGAAAAGTATAACCTATTTATTTAAAAATTTTTTAGTGGAGCGCTTCTAAAAAAGCAGTAAAGGGTTTTTACAGAATTTTATAGAAAAATGTGGGGTGTGTTGTCTTACCATTTGATGGCAATGATAGCTTCAACTGAAAACGGAACATTCAAATTTCTAAGCAGTGCCACGTGCCTATACGACAGGTTCCATTCATAATCATTCTACTAGTTGTTGACAATTGTCGGAAGGAGAATTGTAGGCAATATATGATTGTTTAGTGGATACAGGAGAAGTGTGAAAAAAACAACCTGCTGCAGTGTGGTCAGTGTTTTGCTGAGAGCCCTTCATAAAGTCCACGTCAGATTAAGTAACAATCCCTGTGTCTAAAAGCCAACACTGCGGTGTCGAAGTACTCATGTAATACTGGCCATAGTGAAGTGAGAAACGAATGCGAATGCGGCGCCCAAGTATCTAGTCACTTACTTCGATTGTTCAACTACCAAAGGTAGGAGAACTTTGATCAGATGTTTATCGAAAGATCACAGTCAAACTTAATATAATGAGATTTTGGGGTGGATATTGGCGAAAAAAGTTACACGAGTAATTGCAGTGTTAATGGGTTGTAGTCTGATATCACAATATCTCGCGTGAAGTCGTTATATAGAAAAGATGAGGATACAAAACCTAGATACTTTTTGCGAACTGTGCCCGCTTGTATTACGCAAGTGGAAAATGGTATTTTAGTCTAGTAGCAGTAATGATGAACTATTTATGAAAACTATATAGAAATATGTAGGAGGTTTTTAATGGAATATGGTCGAACCCATTTAATGTTGCTCAAGATTAAAGAATACGCTATGTTTTTTACGGGAAACGTAAGCAAAAATATCTCACAATTATCATATTTCATCGCACTAAAGGAAAGAAAGGCGTTCTTTGTCGTATTCACTTTGTAAAAACATTTACGAATTCCGACTATTTTTATCGCGCCTAAAATATTTGGTTACAATGTGCACTAATTTTCTGCTTATTATATAAAAATATCTTTCCAATATATAAGCCACCGATATTATAAATTCCAAGGTACCACTCACGCGTCTTTAACAGCTACCAACTTGAAATAGTACTGAACCTACTTTAAAAATATATATGAATTCATCTTTCTATAAAAGACAGAATTTCAAACATTTTACTGGTTTTTCATTTTTTCAGTTCAATATAAGTTCCTAAAATGTCTACGCGCTTTGATAAAGCTGTACAACCTATTAGTGATACAAGAAATGCTGCAATTTTAGAAAAAAATGTCACATATACATGACAGGTAGTACTTTGATTAGGTAAATGGTGCGTAGTAGTTTAAGAATAAACGTTTAAAGAAGATTTGTACTAGTTTTTCTACTAAGGGTTCGATAGTAATGAAATTCATGAAAGCAGTTCTCTGAAAAATTGATTTTTAAAGCGTTTGTATCAAAAGCATTGACAAGAGACTGGATCCAAGACAAAAACTACTTTCGTCTTTGCAGTTACTGTGCATCCATGCTTTATTGAGGTAAATGGATCAATTTCGATAATTGATTAAAAATTTGTTCTTCGAAGCTAAACCACTTCTGTCAAGAATGATAAAAATTATATGAAAGTAAATAAAATATTATATTATCAGCTCATCAAAGTGAGCGCCAGATGGCAGATGGTAAGCTATGCGATTCTGTTTGTTATGTTATTAAAATAGCAACAAGCGGACGTCTTGGCATTTGCTAAACATAATTAATAATTTTCCCTAATGCAATAACGGCGCATCTCTGACTTCAATACAATAGTAATAGTACTGGATCCTTGCAGATATTTGTGGAGGTATAAATAGTAATAATAATGATCAAATATATGCGAGAATGTGAATCTGGGATCCAAAAGGTTCCTTGTTAATTTTACTGAAAAATGCGGGATTCTATATTACTCCAGTGTTACGTTTTTTTTTTTCTTAATAAAAAGTAACAATAATAAACTATTTACTCTATGATTTGCCCTACTTATTGGTCGATATTAAACAGTTTAATGATCCTGCATTATAGCTCGTTCATACTATATTTGAAGGCCCAAGTGTTAACTTTTTGGTAATTCACTGATTTTTACTGCAACGTACTTGATACTTATCAGCGGGAAATATAGGTACTGAAGAATAATGGCCGAGTTAAATTAATAAAGAAACGTTGAGTATGTCATTATTAATATCTCGTTAATTTTTTTTTATTTTTTATGGGTCAAAACCTCTGTTCTGTGGTGGATATTAATCAGTTACTGTGTGTTTCGATACGGTAGTGCTTCCATTATGTGTATTTGTAAATCATATATTCATGGAAATCGTAGTACGACTTGAATGGTATTAATCTTAAAAAGGATTCATACTTTGTTATTTCTCAATGATCGAGTATGATCAGGAGGGTCGTCAGTTAAAATCATGCCGGGTGCTAGTGCATTAGATTTTGCACAAATTCTAATTCATTATGTTTTTACCTAATTTCAGATGGTAATGCAGAACCAACGCAATTGCAATAATTTGAGTAACAACAGCAGAGATTGCAGTGTAAGGACCGCGAGTAAACTACTGCAAAAAGATGGAGTGTGGTCCTTAATTGGAAACAGTGTCCTCATTTCCCTATTGTGGTGTCTATTCCAAGTTGGAGCTCATGCAGGCAATGTTGAAGGCGTGGATGATTCGATACTATTTAAGATGAGATGGAAAAATCCTCTACCCACACTGGATCCACTACCCCGGGAATTTCAGGTTTGTTTTAGAAGTCTGTCGATGTGTCTACAGTGAAAGGCAGGGGACCCATCAAAACGTACGAGTATAAATTACGTAGGAAATTTGAACATACGTCCGAATTGCTTATTGATACTTAGACAACTTCTGTTTTATTAAATAATTTATTTAGAAATGAGTTGAATTTATGTGAGTGTACATGTTTGATTTCTTACAGAATCACGATATGATTCGTATGATGAGCTCGGACAAGGAACCCTATGTATGCTTTGTGCCACGGCATCTCGAAGTAAAGGCAAGTGAAGCAACCACCCGAAATTACAATGGTCCCACACCACTTGAGCTACTTGAACCGCTGCTCGCAAACCGCGTGTGCAGATACAAGGTACCATGTGTATTATGGACTAAAATCTGCCATTAGTATAAACAAGTTTTCTTTGTAACTAGAACAAAACTATAGACCGAAACGATCGTATGAAGCGTGGAAATAGACAGCAAGTAAGTGGTGGATTCTGTGTTGCTTTAATCTATCACTAATGAATTATGTAAAGCTGTGCGTCAGATGGTTAGAAAATGTTAAAGTTCGTTAATTGATATTCGTTTATAGAGCTTTATTATACGCAGTTAAATACAATGGGAAGCGTTAAAGTCCACGTCGACTTTCTCGCCTATACTATAATTGATACAAGTCGTTGTATTAGATGATGTATGTATTCGAATAAAGATACATTTTTTCCGCTTCTTAAGTAAGCGTTAACATGATTTTTTTTCGTTTGCTACTCGTATTTTATAATTTACCCTTCGCGCTAACGATCTGCCTTTTCTGCCAAGTTGGATCATTACTGGACGTACCAGCTGTGTCACGGGAAATCACTTCGACAATACCACGAGGATACCACGAGTACAAAAGTGCATATCGTTGAGTTCTACCTCGGAAAGTACGATCTCGATATGATGAAGGCCGACAGTAAGTATGACGTTGCACATTACGTTGGCACTCTATCTCATTTGTACGGGCACTGAAAGCAGTTTGTAATAAACTATATAAAAATAGGTTCAACGAAAGCATCTATGAAAACTATGATCTTTCACGTGGTTTCTGTCAGTTCAATAAAAAAAAAACCAAGTAGAGGTGAAGGAATAGACAAACAATAAATGAGTTGATGTTGGACCGAATACAGCCTGAGAGTAAATATGTTAGGTATTGTTTTTACAGTATTTGTTATTGGGGTGATTCGCACTTAAGTTGTCATACGCGTGAAACTATAAGACAAAGGTACTTTCGCTACTCAGTATTCTTATTATCTTAAATTATTTGTTAATAAAATTTGGTGCTCACTTGTAAATTTGTTTGTAACGTTCAGATTGTTTACGACACGGAAAATCAAGGTGCAGAGCAAGCCCGCGTGTAAATCTGCTATACGCGCGATTATCTCAGTAAAGAAAGTTACGCCAAAAATGTAATTTAAGCGTTAACACCTATGTGTTTATGCACATTCGTATTATAGATGAAAAGTACAAGGCAGAATTTGCAGAGCGTCTTAAAACTCCAACGCTTTCGAGAGCACCGACTGTTAAAATTGACGGAGTCGATCACCCTTATTTTGCTGTTAATATGTCATATGGTACGCTTTGTGATATTAATCAACGCCCGCGCAATACGCAGGTAAGTTGAACTACCTCGACTTATTTTTTTTATGTAACCGCTAGTTCCAGTGAGAACGCAGCAGTCTGTCATCGTAAAAATCGTTTACTGGAATTGGTTCGAATGCTTTTTTTTTTATTAAACGATTGATTTCGGATGAGATATTAGCTAAAGAAGATAAAAGCACATTCTACTAAACCATCATCGGGTCATCAGTCGTAATTATTATTCGTCGATCAGTAATGATTTGTAAATGCATGTTTGTGATTTCGTTTTTTTCTGTAGGTGTGGTACGTTTGTGACCAGATGAGTGACCACGACGTGCACTCGTTTGAGGAGCCTGCGTCCTGTACGTACAGAGTCGTCGTCAGAACGCCTTACCTATGCAAACATCCTGATTATAGGTGAGAAACGTTTTTGAATTACGTTTTATCCCGATTTTTTAGGCCATTTACTTTTAAGTCAACGTCCCGCGCATCATACACGGTGCCTGTTATGACTGCTATCTAATGTAGTTTTGAGGACTCAAAGAGACCAGATGTTTCTTAATAGATTATACGTATGTTTCGTGTACCATCGTCCTATAGTTTCCAAATGTGCATAGCCTCGATACTAATCCTTTTGTGAGCCCTCGTTCTTGAAGGATCCAAAAAAAAGAAGTGAAGTTTTTGTAATAGAGTTTCGGTTCTTTCCATATCTATAGAGTGGAAGTGGCTCCAGAGAATGAGATTTCCTGTCATCCTGAAATCAAGCTCGATAGTAAACTGCAACAACAAGAACCAATCGCCGATGCAGCTGCCTCTGACGCTGAAGATGGTACCGAACGCTTTACGAATGTAAGCGGCGAGAATGACGAGAGCTGTGGACCTGTGAGCAGTAGCGACAATGGGCAGATTCTCACTGGTAACAGTCCGCAAGGATCGTGTAAGGCAACGCCAGCCTCTTCCATTAAAGAAAGTTCCGGCCGACCATTGGTAAGAATGGCGCCTGGACATATATTTTAGAGTCGCCGAAAATTGTGAAAATATGCGAAGGTTATGAAATACATGTATGAAAAAACAATACCAGAATAGGCAGGTTTTATGTAAAGAACAACAGCAAAACTTAATGACCAGTTTTCTATACGATATAGAAACAGGAATGACTATAACAAAGTTCGAGAAACTAGTAACATTACAACTTGCTAATTACGCTTATCATATTGATCGATTGTTCCCAGCCAACTTCTCTGTTTTGAATGATCTGATAGCTAGAAATAGATTGCCCTCAAGCGTCTCATTAATGAGTAGGCCATGTCACTAATTACGTTTCTTTGTGCTTGAAGGCGGAAGGCTCGACGAATGCAAATGAGCCCCAGAGACTTAGGGAAATGGTCCGAGAGAACGAAGAATTTCGCGAGAGTGCCTTACAAGAGTCAGATGGAGGGAGTCTTGGAGATGATGTTAAGGTATACATGCATGAAATTCTAAGTGTACGGTGTCTCTTTTAGGTATATTTTTCTCTCCATTTCGCGTAATAAACCTAGGTTTTGGGAACCGTAACTGTTATAACCTTCTTCGTTGTTATAGTATGATCAGCAACCGGTAGGGTTGGGAACTACAGCTCATTGAAATTTCGGTCGATATTTCTCTAGAAACGTTTTGTCTGCTAAGAAGTTACAATAACGTCCATACATATGTTAATGCCTTATAAATTAAACAAGGACTGTGCTTCGTAAGCTTTACGACCACCATTTGTTCTTGAAAAAAATTGGCTTATTTACAACAGGAAATTTTCCGAGACATTGCATGATGTGTGTCAGATTTTCTTTTTCACTTGACTACGTGAAACGTGCTATTTTGTGTAGGTAGTGGGCGATAGTAATCTAACGATTCATGATCGCTTTAAAGTATTATTAGGTAAATATTTTGAAAAAATAAACTGCATATTTTCACACACTAATGCATTGTAAGGTAAAGATATGTACGTGTATCCGCACACTATATTTACACTTATTTTGCATATTAACAGTTGTATCGTTTGTACTGTTTGTTGTGTCTAATTGTATTGTATTTGTTCACCATGACCGCACAAACGTCGACTACTAAAAACACAGGGTGTCTTTTCCATGAAATATATTTCATAAAATCCGTTTTTCAAAAATTTATTGACGCAAGCCTATTTACAAGGTGGATATAATACTCAATTCTAAGAACACGCTCAATCATTCAGGAAAAAATATCTTGCCTGATAAAATCGTCTACACTATTAGTGACTTGTCGTCAGATGGATTAAGGCTTACAAGGTAGGGTCTTAGGTCGGTCGTCATATAGACGATTGTCTAATGTTTGAAAATATTTGTTGTTTAATTAAAAAGGATAAAGGGATTCCTTTGGATTTTGAAACAGTAGCATTTGGTCCGCATCAGGCTTGCACAGTACGCTTCAGCACTACTAACTCCCTATAGGTAGACGTTTGGTCGCCTGTTAGATCTGAACCTTTGTAAATTGAGAAAATTTAGTTCCCCGAAACTTAGATGTCTTCAGATCTGCCTCTTTTATTAAAAACGACGTGGTGCGATAAGAATTGCTTATAGCGCCAGATAATTCGTTTTTCTGCGGGCTGTATTCTAAGTTATGCTGTTTTTATCGTAGGACCTGAAAACTGGTTCTTCTAACAAGAGTTATCAACTGCAAGGAGGCAAATATTAAAGTTGTTATTTTGTTCTATGGCAGATCAAATGGCTAGACTTCTAGCGTGCCGCTTTTCGTTTCAACTTTCAGAAACGCCGTCGAAATGGACCTAAAATTCGCTACAGGATCATTATTGCCTAATATTGATCCTGTGCCCATTAAGTTTAACTTACTTGTAAATAAATATTGCATTCCAGTAATTTCACAAATGCGTTTACATCTTAGCTTCTTATAAAAAATATAAGCAGCTCAAAGACCTGATGACATAAAATAAATACCTAGTTTCAATTTATATATGCTCCAAGGGTCAAGTTTTCGTTCTAGTTACTTAATTATAAAGGTCGGTGATTTGTACCAGTTATTCATTTATTGTAAATTTTACAGCCATAGTAAATATTGAAGTATTTATAATAGATTTTTTTACAAGAACCTATATCTTTGGACCAGTATATGTAATTCATCTTATTGCGGGTAGTTTTATACACATTTACATGTATGTAAATAGTAGTGTACGTGTTGTGTAAAGGTGATGAATAAATACTATTATTAAATGTTAAACAAATGGTTATTGTGATTCTTCGTTTGTGCGGTCACAGTGTGATACAAAATATTGTTACATACCATAGCATAAAATTCGACATTTTTATACACAGGTTTAAATGGCGATAAGTGACTTAAATATTTAAGCGTTTATTGGATGGTGATTATTGATACAATTGTTTACAACAATCACACTTACTACAAAGTAGCGGAACGTTAGTATTCTGTTTTTATTAAATAGAACAGGAAAAAACGAGAAAAATTAGTTTCAGTGAAAAAAAAATTACATTTATGCTGGCAATTTTCTCGTGTTCTTTTTATCGAGGAGTCGAATTTTGTTGCTATATCTGTATCGAGCTGTACGTTGATTCTTGATTGAGTTTTAGATATACGATGACGAACTTAAGGTAAGCTTTTACTGATGTCTTAAATCAGCTTGTGGATCACTCCTATTTTCGGTATCGATTCGCTTTATCCTAAACTTTGTGTGTTGGACCACTTTTCAGTCTCGTGAGGACTGTAGACTTGGAAAGGTCATATCTCAATTCAAACCAACCAAAATAGCGTAATTTTATTCTTTCGGTTTTCCTTGAGCTTCTTCTTAGGGCGTTGTAAATCGTTCTGTATCTGTTACGAACATAGCAAAGCAATACCCAAATGGTTGAACGAAGAAGCTTCAAAACTAGTACGAAAATTAGCCATAACCGTATTGTAGAAATTAACCAAAATAAAAGTGCTTCTGCCGAGCAGCGGAGTACTATAAGTCGCATTTCGATAGCGCCATTTTCAAAAATATGGCTTAAAGTTTTCTCTTGTTCAATCGCAACGATCGTTTGCAGTTTCATTACAATGATCCTCTATATATATGCATTAGGAGGTACGTTTTAACCTTTGAAGCAGTGTCACAATAGATACCATCAAATGGCCATACTCGATAGTCACTCGTAAAGATATAGATGTAGGGGCTTGCCGGCCGTTGATATCATGGTGATACCCGGCGATATTCGGACAGCGTTAAAAAGCTTTCAAATTGAGTTTACAAATGTTGTCTTGGTCACTTCATAGTATCAGCGAGCGATCACCTAAACGTTTATTAAATAAATAATTGTGTACTAAATATGCCGACCTATAAATTTTTCGGTTTATGGATCCGAAATTGCTTTGTCACTATCTGTAACGCCTATCCGCTTGTCTCCACGAAGGGCTTCGTATGGCTTGCGTACAAAATTCGCCTTCGCATTTCCTTAATAATCAATTTATGATTTTTTTGCGCAAGAACTTCTTACTCTGTGTGGAGATACTTTCTGGTGCCAGTTCATATGGACTCTCCATTTTTAGTTTAAGAAAACTGAAATTAGCTCCTTGTCTTTGCTTCATTTACCCCTTTTCCCCCCACTTAGGAGGACTACATGGTAAAAGATTTGGTACTTACGCACGAAATCGTTCCCACAAAAATCTTCGTGAAATATCTTTTGCACGGATGCCTGAATCCAGATGCGTGATTTATGTTATACTTGCTGATGATATCTGCGTTGCTAGACTCAGTTTTCGGAAAAATGTGTTCATTTAACCTAACCAAAAAACTAAAATATTACATGTTCTCTACATGCGTATATGTCTCGATAGTTTTTTTAATAAAAAGCTGTGTTTTCCATTTAAAGCGAAGTTCTCTTTAGCCATTCATTTATCAATGCTCAAAGAGTACATCGTTTCTGCACAGCTTTCAAATGAGTGTCATATTTTGAGAATATAGGCTTTTAAGTTAAATGTGCAAAGATAAGAGAAGTATAAGGGATCCAATTAGAGTGGATCCGTCGTACGCTGTTCTGAGCCTTTTCTCACTCTAAATGTAGTCCCACTAATATTTTCATCCTCCATTAAATGACCAACCATCTCGTCATATGACCTTAAGAGACAATAAGACTAAGCCGTTTAATAATAATAATTACCGTATTCTAGCCGAAATTGAATTGTAGTCTATAAAATTTCTGTAAAAAAGCATTTTTCAATACTTTTGTTCGATGAAGTCTGCTTAAACATTATCTAGGAAATATATTTGTTACTTTATTATACTTTTAAACATCAACACCATTGTTGTAAAAATTACATCGCGACTTTTCAATTAGCCGATTTTGTGAAGTATAAGTAGACGCCTGACATCATAAATATGATTTCGATTACGACACAGCAAGTTCTGAGCCTACACTGATGAAAATTCTTGTATGTCAACTAGAGCAGCGCTCACATCTTGAACTACCGTAAACCGCATAATGCTCTTTCTAAGGCAGAAAAGTTTCAGATTGACCGCCGAAGTACAGAACAGTATTCGCAGTCGTATGTGATAGAGACAAAAGTTAGGCGTCTTTGCACTGCTACTCATAGTTTAAATGATCTATCCATCTTGGAAACAATTAAGAGAGGCAAAGTTTCAAGATTCCTTTCTTTAATCGTTGGAGTTTCGCGAGATCTACATTAGCTTTGAAAATACCTTACTATTTTCATGCATTGATCCAAATTAATTTATAATACCTCATAAAGTACACTGTTTATAATTTTTTGCCAAACCCTTTATGGGAGACGCATTTTCTGAATGAATGAGCTATGAATAAGCTAGGGTTGGTGCTACGTGGTAAAGAAGCGTGCAGGAAAAACCGTTTAGTGATTTTGTTATAACTTGGAAATTAATTTTACTTTAACAGACAAAAGTTCTGTTGTACGAGGAGAATTGTCTCTTGTAGATGGAATGATACTGGTTAAGAGTGAACAATTCGTCAACTTTACTAAAGTTGAGCGAGTTTTGGTTCTCTGTAACACAACTGCTACCTCCATGCCTGCGACGACTGACTTGGCCAATTGTATAAGGAGGACCATGACAACAGTCAGAATTTCAAGGGGTGCGAAGGGATAGCGTAGCTAGCCTATAGGTAATAATTTAGTTTCATGATATATTCTCTACATAATAGTCTAAGCACGCTACTTCTGCAGATATCCACTTTAAGTTTAGCATTGTGTGTTCGAAAACTTCTGGCGTTCTAGTTTCCATTGATGGTTGGTAGCAAGAAACCAGCCATCCCTGCACAGCTGAAAATGGTTTCTTTTGGTTTTCAGCGCACGTTGAAGATCTTTTTTTTACCTCAGGAAGACGAGCCCCGGCCGGAAACCCCTCCACCTCATGATCAGAGGCACGTTGAACGTTTTCTCAGTGGTGACTACTGCCTACAAGGGGTAAGCAAGATCTCCGAGCAACTTTTTCTGAAGTTGCTTACGCTGTGAAGACTTGCTTTGCCGTGCTAAATGACGAGTAAATCAAAATGCAAAATAACGTATTAGTTTACGTATTTGTTTGTTCATTTCAGTTTATATACATATTATATATAGCCACCATATTGTAAGAGCGCGTACCCATAAAATGATCATGTACTGCTATATTATATTGACTGTGGAGTGTGCTGTATTTATAGGGTACAGGTTGGTGGAAATATGAATTTTGTTATGGCAAACGGGTGAGCCAATTCCACGTTGAAAAAGGGAAACGTACCCAAGAAATTCTACTAGGACGTTGGAATCAGCGAAACCATCGGGTTGGTTTATTAGATCTTTCTAACATTTTTTCTTGTGTTGTGTCTGTGAGTAATATATTTGTAACAATAATAGTTTTCGTAAGTTGTTTAATCTTGCATCACTTGCAATGCTTCGTACGCATTCCGGAAATCCCGCCATAAGGCTGAACACAGGAACGATATCATATACATTATACACTAATAAAGGTAAAAATGCAAGGAAGAAAATTTTTCGTCAACTATTTGATTCTATATCGACTTCTAAGAAAATGGCCGAATCTCAAACTATCTATATAGCAAATTTATTAAAAATCGGCGGTTATGACAGTATTTTCAATAAGTTTGTGTTTGATCTTTATTGCATTTTTGTACACATTTCTGTTAATTTTCAGGCCTGGGTAGACGCAAACCCGTCGAAAAAGGTAGCTGTTGGCATCAACTCTGTGACCCATTTCTATAGTGAAGGCGACATCTGCGAAGTGACAAGGATACCTAGAACAGTTAAAGTTAAACTGATGTAAGTACGACTTTAGTCTTTATAAGCATCAATAAAGAACGGCAAAGTTCCAGTTACTACGCGAGTATACTACACGGGATCTCACACTGACTTTTCGAAGGCATTTAAAACGTTCTACTGCCGAATATTAAAATATTTAAATATGAACCGTCACGAAATTTCGATAGTCGGTACATTTAATGCAAGTCATATTTTACTAAATATCGTGTTTACGTATGACGTTACGCACTAACTTTTTTTCGATATGCTTTTGGCATGGTATTATCACTGTACTGTTTTAGTTGCAAATCCATTAAGGGCCATCCGGATGCGGTGAGCATCTTTCTTCAAGAGCCAAGACCATGCGAATACACGTTGACCGTTGAAAGTTCCATTGTTTGTCACGTGCAAGACATGGTTGACGATTACGGACTGCCTGCCGATGAGACACCTATCGATAACCATTACCAGCATAGAACAACCACTGAGGCCACATTGCCACAGGTTCCAACAGCTGCCCCACAAACGACCGAAGTTACTCCGTCTAGACGCGATGTTGATGTCGAAGATGATGAAGATGTCGATGTAATTGACGAAGATACTCCAGGAGAAAGGAACAACGCTTCTCCCTCGAAAGGAGAGGACGCCGAGGCGGAGGACGGCGCCAGACCGGCGCGAGCTACACCATCACAAAACCGCGGCAATAAGCCACCATCGGGCGTGTAAACACTTTGATATCCCTCACTGCTGGTAGCTGTTGCTCCAGTAGATCTCGTCTTTAGTTGGTATGGAGGAGATCGTGCATTTTTCCAATGAATTGTTCAAAACATGTTTTAAAAAAAAATGTTTTAAGAATAGAATAAGTAGAATGTGGATAATACTTTTGAATAGGGAATGCTGTTTTAGGAAAAACAATATCTTCAATCTCATGTGCAGATGGTAACGCCAATTGTGGATTCTTGCAGTGCATGAGGGTTACTGTGATTAGCGATGGTTACGTAAACGGCGTGTGAAATGCGTGAGAAGCCGTACATATTCTAAACTTAAAAGCTTCTGTTAAACGGAAGCTGTCGGGAACCAGTCGTGATTTTCGCAACGGAGTAGACTAAGAAAGCAACCTTGAAAATTGGGACAAAACTAGACATATAAAACACAATAACTACAATCAAGAGTCAAATCAATACATCAATCATGCTGGAGAATTGGTTATCACAAAAGCAAGGTTAGTATACTTGCAGACCAAGCAGATATGTAATAGAAGAATTGTATAATATAAAGGAGTGGCATGTGTATTTAAATGTATCACGTGACTAGTTCTTGTATTTGTCTAGTAGGTATTGAAATAAAATTGCCATTACACGTCTTTTATTGGATGTTGAAGAGAGTAAGGTTAGTTCTAATTGACAACACTACAGTAGCTACTGGATTCCTTGTCATATGTGCCACGTATTAACATGTCACTAGTACATATCCAAATGGATAATTGCGATGACTGCTCATCGTCCTCTACTTCTTCTGCGTGATCTATGCGCAATTACTTATTCGAGCTGTCAAATTAATACGTGGGTTTTGGACCGGTTAGTACAATGAAAAACGAGACTGTAACTATCCTCCTAACATA
Source organism: Varroa jacobsoni (assembly GCF_002532875.2). NCBI lineage: Eukaryota > Metazoa > Arthropoda > Arachnida > Mesostigmata > Varroidae > Varroa > Varroa jacobsoni. Next base: position 46,671 of record NW_019214161.1, on the reverse strand, counting down.
ATACTCAACTTTACGCGCTTTCAAAAGGATGGCAACTAGCAATTATAATAAAAATAAAAATTCTCTACCAATGTTTGGTCAGCTCTAGATTAATTCGCAGCTTTGTTTTCATACACCAGCTGATCTGGAAGGAGAATCGCACACAGTTCTAATGAAATGTTCGTGGTGCGGTATCCAAGCTTTAGCGGGCTGGTTGTATTTGCACGCATGCGTTCATCTGCTATTCTTGCCGCTAAACCAGTTGTTTTTTAAAATAAATATGTGAAACAGTACGTCGGTCTCGGAATTTCAGCGAAGGTCAACTATTATCAAATATCTTCATGCTGGGCGAAGTGTGAACGTTTTGGCTTACTCCAGACTGATAAAAAGGCACCGCTTCGCCAATGATAAATACGACTGCAGAAGAAGCAAAAGCCGATTACAACAAAGCAAAATAAAAAATCCGTGATTGAGGTAAAAAAAAAAACAGCGAGGATCTCAGGGTACACGGGTGCCGTTTGAAATTACACTTCGAATGATCCTTTTATTACGATCAGGTCGTTAATATCTGATATAAGTAGACGTACAACGTTACGGATTGTTCATGAAGGCTTAAGTACATGCCATGTGTCATAGAAGTAAGACAGATTTTTTCTGAAGACAATAAAACCAATTACGTGATCCGTGTCGTTTACGTCAACTTAACAATTTTCGCGAAGAGCAAGCAGCAGGTTGTCTTCGGTTCTTTTCGGACAGTAACATAGGGATTCCCTATCGATGCAAAAAATAATCGCAGAAATAATTTCCGGCGTGCTCACAATCCCATAGGTATGCTTATTGTGAGGAAAAGCAAACTTAGCTTTGTTGTTTGTGTGGTTTGTGTGATAACTAGTGAAATATACATCATGATACCATATTCCCAAAACGCCAACGAAGCTACATCTGCAGTTATAAAAATCATGCAACCATGGACAGCTAAAGTATCTAAAAAGAGGCCATACGTTTCTCAGCAAATCGGCTTATTCTATATGGATAGAGGAGGACTGGCTTTATTGCCATGGTGTGCGTGGTGGTGTATGGAGTGAGCATATATGGCCACAAAACGGCGCATATTTACATCCGTTGCTGGAGATTCATGTACAGAGCATTTATGAGTCTAACAGATTTCCGAATGACAACATCGACTCGCTCACTCGTGCCTCCACCAAAGAGGCACAGGTACACTCACAAAAGAAAACTGTGGATGGCGCATTATATTGAGTAAACATGACTGTATTCTAGCAAATGTAAAATAGGCTGCTCCAAACTGTTTAGATGTAGCCTTAGGTAGAATTTGAGTAAGTAACAAAAAAAGAAAAACAATAAAATGCTATTTAAATTTCCTGCCCTATAAATAGATGATCTAAAAAACCAACATATTTGTCCTCCAGGCTTAAGAAAGTAAGCTGTTAAAACGCTTCGTGGCTTATATGGGTTGAAGAAATTCAAATGTTAATGTGACAGTTCCTTCTCTGTAATAACAACGTGTATATTTACCGCAATATTACTGCAAATCGGGCGTCGACGACGCATTACGCTGATAAGTAGTTGCTTTACTTTGTTGCAAACCGCTTTGCCTTGATTCTATGGTTATTTCCATGGTGTCTTCAAATGATTGAGGGATTTTGTCTTACTAAAATTGTTCGCATTATAGATATGACTTGACAGCGAAGGTGACATAATGATTCCTTGAAGCGTCTACCAAACACAAGGTTCCTCTAAAATCTATTTATCCGACCAGTTAGTAGCTTATGCCGTACGGATAATTTATTAGGTATTATCAGATCACCGAAGAACTGCGCTTTATATGATCATCGCGGCCTGGTACGGTTTTTCTCATAAAATACATATTCTGGTTGAAATGAATTAAGCACTAGCATGTCTTGCAAATGAGCCGTCGGACATCGTTCGCTTGACCTATAACAGAAAAAGATGTACAGAAATCAATAGAGAGTTTCACATGGGTTCTTTGTTCGATCCTTCGTAAAGCCAAAAAATGCCAAAAAATCGCTTGTTGTTTTAAAAAGTATTCGAAATAGTTATGTTACCCCTAAATTTCGTGATTGCTATGGACTCCTAAGCTAATTAGGGCAATGAACAAATAACGGTTGGTACTTTTTGGCCCGCCGTTTGTCATGTCTGTTGTATGCCATAACGACTTACGTTGCTGGTGGGCAAAGCTTTACTTGTGGACTTTCGCGAAGGCAGGGTACTTTCATTGTATTGAAGTACAATACTCCGATAGTATCAGCCGCTTGATTATCAACTTCAGCGAGGCAGTTGAAGAAGTCAGTATCACAGTCGCAATGTGATATCGTATAGAAAGCCCAGTTGCGTCCTCCAAAACCAAGAGCCCATGGTCCGACCTGTTGAATAATATAGTGACTAGCATTTTTTATATTGATTTACCAATACCGGTCGGCTTATGCTATTTAGAGGTGGCGATCAGCTATCCTGGAATAGACTAAAGATGATTCCAGCTAATTTCGTAAAGAGTAGGGAAGCCGTTAAATATTGTTAAAACAGTACATAAAGGGCTGAGAAGGCAACGAACTTTAATGGGGCAATGGTCGTGAGCTCTGCAACATTTGTCGAGTTCCACCTCTAAGCCGAGATCGAAATAATTTTTCGCTCTATGCCCAGCACCACACCATTTTGTACCTGCGGACAGAATTAGACGTCATTAGAATGCAATTCATAAGGTCAGAGGCACCGAGGAGTATCCCAAACGCGACATGAAAATATTGTTTGACCCTGCATATATAAAAAAATACCCCGCATTTAGACAATAAAATAACTGTGTGAGATATACAGAAGCATTTATGTTCCAGTCCTGTAATAACCACCTCATCGAAACAAAATGTTTTGACAGCACGTTTAATATGTCCAAGCACAGTAGCGGTCTCGTCAATGGACAGGGATTCCCGAGGGTGCCCAACAAAACAACTTTCTCAGTTGTAAGCTAGCCATTTTAGTTTACTTTAATAAAGGCTTATTGGCCACACTGTATTCAGATTTACTAGAAAAACGGAGTGGCGTTTGTTATTCGTAAAGATGACCTGCGTTTACTCTCTGTTCAATAAGCAAGAATGACTCGTTTGTCAAGTATAGAGTCTGACCCACCCAGCGATGATTCGTCCATGACATTCACCTCTGAGTTGAGGCCTCGAGTGCGATTGTTTATGGAGTTACCATACGGCGACATCATTGCCGGCCAGTTCTTCTAAAACGCATACGTACGCACAACACGTAACTATCCATTTTTATTCTGTGTGTGCGAATTTATTGACAATTAAGGAGCAATCTTGGGGAAAAAGATAGCATTCGAGAGACAACGACAAAAACACATGGTTTCTGTTAAGATCATTCCATATACAATCATGCAACGAACAGAATAGCAACTATTAATAATACAATTGTAAATAAAATATAATTGCGAGAATATTCTTTCACATAAGGATCTAATTATTCACGATGCATCTATTGACACGCTTAAAAATTTGCAAACTAGGAATTCGAGATTAGTATGTAGTAATATTATAAATATGAAAGGTTACGTCTTTTGAATTAAAATATCGGCGTTCACTGCCGTATTTAATCAGTAGCAAAAATATTGCCTATTATATTTGTAAATGTATGTTCATAGAAAAGGCCGATGCTGTATATTTGTTTCGTACGTAGGTTCGTCGATGTATTCGAATCACATCGTTCTTTTTCCCAAATATATCGTCGGAAAAAAGAGTCACGTTATTTTTTTCCCATTTTTCTTCTCCTGTTGTTATTGATACCCGTTACGGGCTTTGTGTATTGTAGTTCTAGTGTTGACTAGAGTAGAATCTTGCTATCCAAATGTAACAATAAACCAAATAGAAAACTTGCCTGTGCAAATCTTGAACAATCCTGTTTAGCAGAAAGGATTACTGTCACAACTGCCTAAAAAAACAGTTTTTCCACATGAACTGGTCCGAACTGATATGAAAGGTCTTCTCTGCTCACTTAATAAATCGACTTGTCCTAATCCCATTCAAGCTTATGGCATCGTCCGCTCTTACGAAGGAATGAAAGAACATGCCTTTGACCGGCGTTAGTTCAGGCTCAATCGTCACCCTAAAGGATAGCCGCCACAGTGCAGAAGAACAAGTACATCTATCAAGAGTTGCTGAGTATAAGATGTAATTATGTTGCCTTTTACTTACGATTGAATTAACCCGTAAGATTAACTGATGGGATGCCGACGTTCTTACGAGTCCAACAATGAACCGAAGGGGCTACTGGAGCTACGGATAAGTCAGTCCTCACATTTCCCATAGACTACCCTGCATGAAGACGTATAAAACTTCATCTACCGGACTTGTGTTCACTAGTGATTTTCATGACCTCTCATGTAAACATGTTTATCTATATGTTCACAGGATAACAGACTAAGGAATCCACTTAAATGTTAAATAAAAGAGGTCTACAATGGATAGACTTACCAAAAGGACACTATCAAATTAAAGCAACAACGGATTTTTCGTTCATCCTTTATTCTGCTGAATTGACTGTGCCCGTTGAGTTATTGTACAACGGATACTTCATTTTATTCCGGATCGTATCATATGTGGCTCAAATTGCGTATGTGAGTCGCCGAAGTGACAAGATGGAGACGGATAAAGTAAGGTTTGAAAATCTTGCAAGAACACATTTTCGATCACGCTAACCGTACTTACAAGTAAAAGGCAGATCTGGCAGTGTGGCCATCTAACGTTTCCTCTAACATCGACCCGTCCACCACGATGTACAACGGGCACTTAACAGGACGCCATTGAAGAGAGTAACTGGTAATAATACGTAATAGGTTGACAAATGGTATAAACGCAGTTAGTGGATATTTGAAGCTCTAATGTCATTTGCACAATAAGCGACAATCAGCAGAACACGGTAGTAGATAGGAACGTATACGATGCCCAGGTGTTAGGAGTAACACAAAACATATGACACAAACGACAAAAATACGTTTGTTACAAACGTATTCACAAACCGTTTTGTGATTGAATCAGATGAGAACATCGTCTGAAGATGGCCGAATCAAGCTTCCAATAGCTATGGCTAATCACTTAATATACATACCATTGTCTACTAAAAGGTAAGCTCCATTGAGCAAATTCATCACAGTAAAGTTCTTGATCGAGATTGTAAGTTTTCAGTTAAGTGTGGTATTAAAGTATTATATAAAAAAAAAAGTCAATGTCCATAGTCACACTCCGCAGACCGAGTTGCTATCAACCCTAGCGTGGCAGTTAGAGACCGCAAAAAAGACACCATCTTTAAACGTCATCTCCATGGTTCCTACTTATTAACCTAATATATGATATGTATTAGCTAAATAAATAAATAATAAACCTCAACTTAGCGTTCTCATTGTTGTAGCTAGTATTACAAATAGCACAGTAGACTAGAAGATCTAAATGTATGTCTTGTGATGCGGAATTGGTTGTGCCTCAGTACAACATATAGTCAATTATCTTCGTTGGAGATAACAAGCTGTCATCAGAAAGTCCCCCTGTTTTTATCTACATACTGCTGGTCATTTGCCAGCTGTCGTATCGTATAAACATTTGCCGGCTGTCGTATCGTGTAAAGGTAACAAAAACAACGACGAATTGCCGGGCTGTCGTATCGTATGAAGGTAACAAAAGCAACGACGAATTGCCGGAAAAAAGTCATCCCAAAGCCTTGCCGTGTCACCTATATTGAAAGACATCTGACAGGTACATGGATGGCGTATTTACACATACCTATGCATAGAGGCACAAGCATAGACATGTCTGATGAAAACGGTTAGACTGGTCGGTCGGACTGCTGGCTGGCGCATGGATCAGTCCGCGCTAGTCGATGTTTTGATATCTGCTCATACTGCAGTTAAGTAGCGACGGCGGAGAGTAGCTTAAAAAGCACAGTAGTATCATCCGACCGGTGGATTCACTGCCGTTCGACGCCTCGGCAGGGTAGCAAGAGGTTAATATGCTTGTCTGTGAATACTCTTTTGCAGCAGAGCGTAGCGCCAAGAACACGAGTAGTTATCTAAACAACCGCAAGGAATGAGCCGTTAGAGGCTGTATATGAGAACAAGTCCATAATGCGCCATAGTGTGTATCTTGGAGCAAAAACAGACTAGGCCGAATCAAAAAAAAAACGTTAGTTGACTCGGTTTTCGTTGGGAGCGGCGATAGCCGCCAACGGCGGCGGAACAACTCGACCATACGATCACAGCTTTCGAGCATTTGCTTCGAGCATACATACGTGCGAATTCAACGAAAACAAACAGACCGTGCTTCAACAGTAGCGTCGTAAACCTAGTCGTATATTCATCCGGAACTATACAGGTTGAACCAGTTCACATGAATGGCAATTGAAACACTAAACAGAATTCGCCATCACCGATGAGCTCTTTAGGCGATGATGATACAGACTTATGTGTTTCGACATCTTCGTATACGCCTAAGTTGTACGCCTAAGTTAATATTATATACGATGCAAACTCGTGAAGAGAGCAGGTTTAGAGAGAAATTTTATCATATCATTCATTTCATGCATTTAAATTTTTGGCTACACCCACAATGAACGAAATAAACTCACCGGGATAGATTCCTGAAATTAAGCCCGCTAAGAATCCAGTATCGTCTCCGACGTTATCGACGCCACCCTCGTTCGGCGAATTCATGCATTGGACGATTAAATTCATCATCTTTTTGGCGCATAAATGCCGTATGGGAGCAGTGACGTTCTCCAATATCTTCGTACATTCGTCCCCTGTTCTAAAATCACGAATCGGCAAATCCTAATTAAGCGAAGGGTTAAACTAGTTTGTAGGAGAATACCTCAAACTATTTTTTTCGAACGACGTTGATTCTCTTAGGCTATCAAATACGTAAGCAATCAACCTTCTGCATGGCATATCCAAACGCCTATTTTAAAAATGTTTTGAATGTTTATTTTGAGTACTTCACAAACAATGCAACAAAGGCCAGTAGCTACGTTTTCAACCGTATTAAAATCAAACGACGTTTCAGCTCCCAAACTTGGAGGTCGCTTGGAGCATTCAAAAAGAGTAGACATCGGACGCGTGACTAAGCAACTGGAAAACATCGTTTGTTATTTCAAAAACGTTAGATGTATCCGTTCATTGTTGCCTTCTTGTGAATTAGATAATGCATCTTAGCAAAACAGACTTCACGGGCATCTCAAAACCCGTATTTATATAGCTTACGCAATACAACCATTCATAACAACAATGATATTGTCAACTCGGAAAATTTTGCGTCCTTTCACGCCTGCTACACAATACGCACATCGTGCGTTTTTATTTTGTCGCCCACTTTACTATAAGAGGGTATCCACCGGGCATCTAAATGACTGACATTCATTCATTCATTTAACAAAAATTTAAGCCTATTACAAAGCAGCTATTATCAACGATCCACTATGCACCGTGCAGACATATCATTACTGTCCCGGAGGCACTCAGAAATCAAGAGCCAACAAGCATTCTCCTGGATGGGACGCCGGGCTCGACCAGAATCGGGACACCAAGCAAATAAATTAGGTACCGCAATATATAAGAGGACCTTGGATTTTCGTTGTGAACGACCGTATTCCCGGTAAATAGTCGCACCGTGGTGGTATAGCGTCGCAGGGGTTCACTGTACTGAAACTCGTGTCAAATTTGTTAATTTTATCTCGCTGTGTAAATGCGAAACTAAATGCGGCAATGCACTAGACAGTCCAAACCCAAATAAATAATCATGTAACGAATTTTTACAATAATGCCTACACAGTCCATCATGTAAATGATTAATGAATATTTTTAGTATCTACTGATCATTAGTATTACTAAAACTGTCGATAGTCACAGTGCGCATTAAGACGTTCAAACATTAAAGATTCTCTTAATGTACAGGAGTAATATAAGTAGCTTTGTGAAGATTTCGCATCGCTAAAGTGGTCCCGGCTAAATGATGAAGATATACACGTATACCTACATATACGTAAAAATAGCCAAATGCTATTAATTTGTCGGTCAAATGACGATATACATCGTCTTCGGAACAGAATAGCGTTTTGTTTCCAAGGTGTGCTTATCGGATACAACTCGATTTGTCAAAATGTGAAATCATACACATTAAAGCCTTTTGACTGGAACATTGATGAGTGACAGCGACTTCGTGTTATTTTGTGGAGCCGATACGGCATGCTATATGAAATAACTTGTAATTTCTTAAGTTACAGCTTTCGTAGAAGTAAACGGATGCGTGGAAATCATCTACATTAGCTGAACAAGTACCGCAATCGTAGACCGTTCTAGACAGTGACAAGTTAATCTCGACAAAGAAATATAAATCAGTTAACTTCATTGTGCGACGTACTATGAAGTTTCCGGGGTTGAGCACAACCAAATAGCATCATATGTATGAAGTCCTATTCGTTCGCGTTCGCTTTAGGCCTCCGGTGCCAGTCTTCAGTCAAGTAAAGTGAGCGGATCTCGATCATCATTCTTCTCACCCTATTGCTGGCGGTTTATCTATTTTTCGGCCTAGAACAGCGAAGTTGACAACCGACTCAAACTGGAAATCAAATATAGTGACAGGTTGACGAGGTGACCGCGCATATGTGTGTCTGTTATTTTTGAGAATTTCACACTAAAGATTATCATTGGCTATAATTTTGGCTTAACCACCAACTGTTGCTAGCAAGCAGCAACTTAGACGCATCGCCAGAGGGAGCACAAGTTGTAAGCTTGGTAACCCACTTGGTAACACGCGGGCTTAGGTCTGCTTTAAATGCTAGACTCAAACGGCTATTAACATTTTAAAAACGAGCTGGATTGGTGCCAGAAAGGTGCGTGCCCGCCCTTGACGGGCTGCAAATCATGTGCGAGGGATGCTTTTGATGTTTTTAAACTAAATTCATATCAAGTGGTCTAGGAACCAAACGGTCCTAAAAAATATGCCTAATGAAAACATACTGAAGTAATAAGGAGAGCTGCTGGTTCCTTCCTATGGCTCGTTTCGGCGCTGCTGTGTTAACCGGACGTACACTTCCAATGATACTGTGTTAACAACTGTTAGGAAATTTTCACCTATATTAGCAATATTAACTCCTAGTTGAACCTGAACACGGACCAAATTAAGATGGAAGGATATACCCACAGTCGGGTCAATTTTCAATTGCCCTCCTTTTTTTCAGGAAGTTCCTTTAGTAATGCATTCAGGAACATGTGTATCTCTATGAAGATCTTCATGACTGAAAATAGATAAGTCACAAGAGCTGCGATCTAAGCAAGTAAAGATGTACTTTATACTTACTTGAGTTCGATGAGTTTACAATAAGTTATATTTCCATTAAAAGGTTCCCTTTTAACTTCGGCAATTGTCAGTCCGTACGTGTAAACGATGGTCTTGTGCAAGTTTTTTTTGGGTTCTCGCGACGAGCCTGCACGATTTCTACCGCCAAGGAGACCGAAACTGTAATGCCATACTAACGCCAGAACGAAAATAAGGACTGCGAATCGGGTTGTCAAATTCATTCGCGTCGATTCCTGCACTCTGTATCTGTGCAGTATTTGAGTTGTTGTAAAACAAGCTGACAGCAATTGCACAAGTCAGCTGAATCGATTTTTCTAACCGCTATTGGTACTGAAATTCGTTTGCAGGTGCAATTAAAGCAAGGTCTTTGTTCTTTGATCTCGGTTCTAAGAAATTTCTCGTATTGATCTAAGGAAATATGGCAGTCTATTGTCGCTTTTTGACAAGTTTTCAAACCGACGAGGATGCGATTAGACGATGAAGATCACTGCGTTCTGTCACAGACATCAGAAAGGTAATCAGTCTTCGTCAACAACGAAACCAATCAATTATTCTCGTTGTTAGCTGAACTGTATGAAAGGTCTCGGTGTTATATAAATGCCATGAGTACTTATCCTGCAGGCGTTGCTCAATCAGGTAATTACGGCCTATTCTTCAATGCAAGCAGTGATTTGATAGGTACGTAGGTTTTCTAGATCGAAGTGTCTTGACAACAGCTTTTTTAGGCGTGACCGTTCTTCCAAACGAAAAGCGAAGGCTCTCAGGAAGAAGGGCCAGATCATAGCTATCAAGCTCCTATCACAGATTGGCTAGCCGCGTTGCACCTAGCAATATTTTCGAAAGCAGATCTGATCGTTGCGTGATCGTTGCTGAACTGCGTGCACGTCCTTTCGCATCTGGTAATGTGTAACTGTATGTTTTGTTCTCCCTGTGTTGGGCGTATACACACAATTTGCACGCAAATGCAATGAAGTATTTTGAACTACCGTCATTCGAAAGGCACTTGCTAAAACAGAGTTAAACAACACAATGTGTTCAATGCATCGACACAAGTTCAGTGTTCGAACTTTGTAGCAAAGAGAAGATTGGGATTGATGACAATTGGTCTGAACCTCGAAATCGGGCGGAACCGCTCTGTGTTCCTGTTTAGATCGGTGGTGGGTAAAGCTTGTTTCAACGTTGACCGCTCGTTTTGGGTCTCGGATACACGTGCAAGTGAGTAGTCGCCAATATTGCCTGTTTCGTCTAATTCTAAGCGCTGCTCTTTCGTTCTGTGCTTATGGCTGACTGATGATAGCTGCGGGCTACCTCTGGGCGACTTGTACATTCCGGCTTTCTCCGCCAGCAGTCAAACAGTGGTACTTTATCATGGAGAGGGTCGCGACAGGAAAAGCGTTCTGGAGAGCGCTGTCATAGGCCAGAGAATGAAACGACAAAGGACGATCTGTCTGCAAAATATCTGCAACATTTAAACGTGGCTCATATGTACAGAGGATGTTTCACACGAGCAGAAATTAATCTTTAGAACTTGCCTTCATCTGCCGCAGTGAAGTTAGGGATAGGTGCAACGACGCTTCTTGCCAGACGACTAATGGCTCAAATAAATTACTCCGTCTATTTAAACATAGTATCTTTTATGCAGTCAATTTCGCCTTTGTTATAACGTACATACATCTTCGCAACATATTTCTAATCTCGAATTACTGTGGATGTTATTAAAAATATAATTGATGGAAGAATTAGGAATATCTGCCTACTCAAGTTATTAAATCTATTGATGTCTAATTGCTGCTATAATAAAACTAGTTAAATAACGGTACATATATTAGCCTTAATAACGGCTACGATTGCTTCGTTGATTTAAGTAATCAACGAAGCAATCGTAGCCGTTATTAAGTATGTGAAAAATAATTGTTACTGCTATGGACAGTCGCTCATATAGCTGGTCGGTGTATTAACTGATGGAGAACTTTAATTGATGAATAAATTCGTATCTCGTTATCTTCGTAGGTTTCCTTCCCTCGATGACCAGACTGCAAAACTTCGCACTGAAAGTTGTAGAAGCACAATACCAGGATCCAATGACCCTTATTTCAATGTCCTTTCTTAAAAGATTCAACACTGTCCGGAGCCTTCCACTAAATTTCTGGCAGGACAGCTCAAACTGTAGAATGCTAAAACTGCGACGGGTAACAGAGTAACTGCTATGGAGCAAAAATGACACCATTTGAGTGGTTATAATGAAGCTCAGGAGTGTACAAATAAGTGATTAGTCTTTTTAACCAATGTTAAGCGTTACTTTTTTTAAATAGCCTTGAAGAGGCCAGCCATGGGAGTTATTAGTAATTAGTGGGTCTTTAGGCATTTATAGCGCAGTTCGCGAATTTCCTTGCGCTAGAATTTTCGGATCCTTGAGTCAAAATAGAGATCCATCTTTGTTAGTCCCTTGACATCCGAAAACCGTTTTCCGGGTAACAGATTTTGGAAATAATCTTTTTTAACGCTTTCATAAGATAGTGTAGCCCTTTATAGACGTCTTTGATGCCTTAACTGTCTTACCCTCCTTATTTTTTTTTCTAAACTTTCCAATAGCGCACAAACTAATCGATGTTGTCCATTGAGACGCGCCAAACTGATCAAGTTTGAGTTTGAGTGAAATTTTCGTCCAGTAATATCTAAAGCTGTTCGTCCTAGAAAGTCTCGGCCTGTCCAGGCAGTGAAATATTATTCACAGAAAAATTGATTTTGATTCACAATAATTAGCAGACCACAGTTTAACGGTTGGAACGCATTTTTGATTATAATCCGGAATCCAATTAGTATATTCTCTTGTTCGGACAGTGTTAACTTGTATTTAAAAAGCAAGCGGCATAAATAGCGCTCAAATGGCGCATTGGGAGTTCACTGTGGTCATTTTCTACCATTTTGCTACTAAGTATAAGCAACAAACATCGTAGTTCAAATATTGCAGAACACATGATACTAAATCAAGGAACGGGTCAAGTAACTCTTTAAACTCGGGGAATTATAATAGAAAAACTTTAAGCTGATATCTAACTATATAATATGAATATATTATTTGCTACATATAAGAAAACCATGAGGAATCTCTATTGTAAGAAAGAATATTAATTATTAACAATAACATCATTAATGTATGAACATTAACATACTAACAAAAGGAGACGTTGATCTCACTTTTTCCGCGTAACTGCGTGCCGCATGTCCTCATCTATGGTTTTTCTGGCCACACGAGAACTGACTTTTTCGTTGAGAGAGCTAAGTACTGGTTTTGCGATTTTGTTAGCTTAGTTTTCTTTCTAGTATTATCATGAGATATGAAGTAGCAAGCACCGTTGTCTCAGTTAACACTACAACAAGTAAGACATAAATTCAGCACAAAACATTATTTATTGATCGAAAAGTATCTGCCCCCCACATCTTGTATTGCTTAGTTATAATAAATATTTGATTTTTTGTATTCATTTCTCGTAACATGACTGTTTTTTACGTTATATGTAATTAATTGGAACGCAGTAAACAAGCGAAGCCCCAGGACAGATATTTGTGGAGTTTTGGCTAGAAGGCTTTCTCAGCCATCGCAAAAACTATCCTCGTACAATTTTCGTGCCGTGCATGTTACATGTAGCTCACGTTTGTGATCTGCTATCCCTACTCGGCTTCTTTTGTCAAGCTGGTTTATGGTGTAAAATACGCAACGCCCGTTAAATGCCTCGTATAAGCGAAGATTACTTTGTCACTACTTTGTTGGGTTGCTTGCCTATTACACTCCACATTGAGTCTAGTACGCGGAACTAAGTTAGAGATCTCATTTTGTTGTATGTATTTCCTAGAACACCGGAAGGAAGCATCTGAGATCCTTATTAAAGACTGTGTTACACTACTTGAATAACTGAATACAACCCTTCACAATCTAAACACTGCGTGCATTTATTGCCGGTCAATAGTGAGATACCTAATATGATGCTAAAACCAATTCTTGTAGCATCGTTCATAGACCAGTGTGTTCACGCCCGTCATGTATACAATAAAAATAGCGCCGACGTAACAGTACAATAAATTTGACATCCTCATTCTATGAATTTTTCTTGAAGAAATGCAAATTTGTAGTCGATCCGCAAGCATGAAAACGACCTTTGTCACAACCTGCCCAGAAAATAAGTCTCGTAACAATCTAAATTGAAGCTATCATGCTTCAGCGTGATTTGCTGAAGTTCTCGATCATCTGTGTTCTAAATATGTGGCTAACAATTTAATCACTGAATAACTTGAAAAATATCATTGATGTCCAACGTCAATTGGTTCCGTCCTGTTTTCTCGGCGGAGTCCGGCAGCGTTTCCGATTCACGGGCACTCTCCCCCGTGGACGATGCGTTTGTTGAAGGAATCAAGGTATTAATGATAAATGGCGTTAGCGGGGGTAGTGGCCTTGAAACCTGGGTGACACTTGTAGCCTCTTCGGTAGTTGTCAACGGTTCGGCCGATTGTGTGATTACGAGAGAGGAGTTCGTTGTTGATTCGGCAAGATCATTCTTTCCTGGAACCATCTTTGATGGAGGTTTCCTATCCAAGTCTAGGGGTTGTAAAGGTTTAAAGATAACATAATCAGGCAACGCTTCGTTTGCGGAATTTTCACCATTTGGTGTTCCCAAATCGGTCAGAAAAGTTGACTTGGTCGATGTCGTTAAGGTCAAAGACGGAGTTGCAGTACTAGTCAAGAATTTATTAGCTTGAGCGGTTGTGGTTGAATCTTCAACTGGACGTGTAACCGCGGGGGCAACGGTTGCTTCTGCCTTGGTCCTCAATTTTTCTCCATTAACGACAATAATAAGCCTTGGTTGTTCACTATTTTTTATTTCAACATGTTTTGTGTCCATTACACGTCTTTTTATTGGTGGCGATAAACTTTCAACTTGCGCATTTTGATGAGGAGGCCACGGAGTGCCTCCAGACATGACGCCAAACCAGTGTAACCTGTGTTGTTTAGACTGATGAGAACTGGCTGTATCATTGTGTCGGGCGGAATGACGAGTGAAATCCAACAGAGAGCCTAAGCCATGGAAAATGTCCATGAAGGTAGCCGAGCAAGAACGGCAGAAAACGAGTAGAATTAGCAACATCGCGGCCGAAATGGACATTGCTGCTGAAGATAGTAGAACTAACGGAGCCGCTTTGAAATGACTAGACGGTCGCGAGCTTCTAAACACAAATTGCACACACATACACAGACTCATACACGTCTATTTTTCGACTCTTTCTCGACTTTGTTTACGGCTGGCCAACGTACCTTTGGAAACAGACCGGTCCGATGGAGGCAAAGACAGATGTAGGAGGTCTGCTAAAAAACCATTAACGTGCTTTTTGACCGTGCACGAATGCACAACGTGCAATGTTAATGAAACATCGCCGCACGTGATAATGAGCTACGATCACAATAACAGATTACATCCCCATTTTCCTATATAGAATAACGATTTTGCCCCGACAAACGTAAATATGCGCTATGAACATCTGTTCACGTTTGGGCAGTTCCGGCAAATTTATGTACTGTCTTTGTTTTTCTACCTGATTATTCTAGGTAATAAAGACTAAGTGAACCAAACCAGTTGATGTCTAGTAGTTCTCTTAATTCCTTAATTTTATGAACGGGCCAGGAATTTCAGGATAGAAAAGTCTCTAAAGATCTATACTTATTTCATTTATCTCGGCGCTCGCATTGTCTTCACGTCTGATGTTAACATTTTGAACATTAAAATTTAAATAATATCCATCAAGTTAACCAAATAGGACGATCTTAATGTGGTAGTTCTAACATATACAAGTTTCGTGTTTATTGTAAAGTGATTTGTCTTTGCTGCTGGTGTAGACCTTATAGCAAATCAATAGCCAGGTTTTTGTTTCATCAAGAATCATTTCTACATTTCATTTCGCTTCCATGTATAATAGTTAACCTTTCATATCATGCGGGGATTTATCCATCAAATGCAATTGAAATAAATGTTTTCGCGGTGAGTTTTTTGAATAGCTGGAATCTGTAGATTTAGGTTGATTCAGTGCCGAAATGAAAAAAGAGGTTATTGGTGTTGATACAGCAGCTGCTTAAAAATCGAAATGTCATTTACAGCAGCTTATACTGTAGTTACTAACGTACATTAGGTGGGATTTACCAAAAAGAAATTGAGCCGTTCTTAATAAATAGGGTTAGGACAAATACTGCACAGTTCATAAATCATAATGGTTACACAGCCATTAGCATTCCCATGCTGTAGTCTCCAAGAAATCTATAAATAATATATATGTGTGCGTGTGACGTCTTAAAATTAAGACAGTGGCTGAAGCTTTAATTATTTTAGATAAAATATTTTAGGTTAATCGCCATTTTAACACACTTTTTGTGTGTGGACAGGATATTATTATTACTTGCATACCAAATAATGATAATAGCACACTAATTTTATTTTGAGCCTCAAACAAAAATCTTTACGCAGTGTTGATATATCCATTTAATGATATGACAGTAAACAGCAACTTCAAAAATTATAGTCGTATAAATGTCTTAGCGCCGAGCGCTCAAAAAGGCAAATGAGAATCAAAATGGTTAAAGCCATACGTTATCATAAATATGACGTTTTCCATAAATTCGTGCTAAAGTTACTGCGATGTCTGCCTCCAAAGCAGCACGCTGTAATCTCGGTAATTAACAGCGCAACAGTGAGAACAAGAGTGATCCTATGTAGGGAAATATTCATAGCACTGTTGATCTGCCGCCATTACGTAATTAAGGTCGTTTGTATGCAGCTAGTTTGAGAGTGCTAAACGGAAAATGATATCGAAAATCCACAGGCTGATTCTGAAAACTACTTTTTTCTTATAATGTTTTTACCTAAACTGGTATATAGTTGTAAAAATATTTTTTGTCTCAGACTGAAAGATCTTTAACCATTGACCATTTGGATTATGCATTCTGTTTATAGATGTCAAACAATGCACGTAGTCCTAGCAAAAGCTACGTAATTAAAACAGAGTAAAAGCCGAGGATAATACAAAAAAATTATCCAAGCTTTTGCTAGGTTTCGTTACGTTAAAAGTAAATGAATCGTGTCATTCCCTCTCCAAGTAAATTGACAGCAACGCATATCTTCGTCCCTAGAGTCGGAAGCGTTAATACTCCGAAGTAGCAAAAGCAGTAGTGAGAAGAACATGATTCATCTAAGCAGAAATGGAACATAAGTTAAAATAATTTACATACAAAAAAAGTACGATTATTTACTTGAAGTTTTGCCAACAATATTTACTACATATTTGTGTTCATATAAAAAAAAGACTTTGGTGTTGACTAAATTATAACTGATAATCTTCACTTTAAAATGCAATATTTAACAAATCAGGACTATATAGATGCTTTCTCATGCTGTTCACGAAATTTCTCTTCTGTGGTAGCGGTCAATTAACCGTAAGTTTTTATGTCTAATTAGACAAGCATAAATCACGAAGTATTGATTAGAACCTGTTGTACTGGTGGTGGCGTGTACGGTACTATATAGTCGCAGAAATGTTCGAAAAAAATGGTCAAGTGACTGGTAATGGCTTGTATTTTCGCAACCACGGTAGCTGCAGTGCACAAAATCTATGCCAGCAAAACTTCCTTAGGGCTGTACGGATTACTCGACGGCACGATACAGTAGAAAGGCATATAGACACTATTTCTCGAACTCTACGTCTGGTATCGCCGTTAGGTATTCTACCAAACGCGACGGCTGCCTCCCAGCACGAAACAGTGTGTCTATGCACGGGTTCGAAGATAGGTTATAACGGGTCCCAAAGATTAGCAGGCAAATACGTTACCCACTAAGCTATTATGGGAACACAGGTACTCATCATACGTAACATGCAGAGCACACGTCGACAGTACATTTGCAGATATAGCTATCGGTGCGCGTGTACCCTCGTGGCCGGTTACAGCTGTAGCAGGAATTATATCGACATGCATCGTTTCCAATTTGTAATGCCATATAGCAATATTTAAAAAAAAGAAATAGGCAGAACAGCATTTGCAGACTTCGCAGACCACCGTAATAGCTGGCGGGTCAATCTCGCAAACTGCACATTGTGACAACGAGTTTAACATTGAACCAAAATTATGCGCCTGGCTTCCACTTTGCCATTACATTTTATAATTCTTGTTGCTCTGCTATGCATTCAGAATTGTGTCCCCTTTTGTTTAGAGAAGCTATTCAAAAAATTTCGGTTGGCTTTGAAAAATTCAAACGATTTATTTTGGCATCCTTCGTTATCGCAATCATTATACAATACGCTCAAGTTTTAATCACGCCTAGAACTGCTGACAACGTTGACGGATAATTAATAATGTTTGCTATAAAAATTATCTCAACTCAAAAAGTTTAAATGAGAAGTCCATGCTGTCCCGATATTGTTATCTGGAAATAGTAATAACATTATGTTTACACTCCCTTTGCGGTATTAACATCAGTCAATTTAATTACAATACTAAAAACAATAATTAAGTTACATGTGTGGACACGCGTCCATGCCTCAGATTTTACTTTTTAAGCGCTTAAACAAGTTTAAAGGATTGAACAGTTAAACATCATGCACTACTTTACCTAAACCAAGATCTTAGTTATAATTGGCAATGCAAAAATGGCTATGTAAATAGAAAACGATAATTTCTCAAGCCCTCTTCATTGCAACAAGCAGCTTTATTTAAATATCTTTGTGCAGTCTTTTACGCGTCCCCCTGCACATAATTTTCCATCATTGTCTTTACTCTTAACCTCGTAGACTCCCTCATTTGTAATTACTTCCATGATTTACCAAAGTCTCAGCATCACTTCCCTAAAGCAAGGATTCTGTACGATTTACGGCTGGCTAATCAAATCACGCGATTTGTATGAATGAACACTTTTCCTTTCACTTAACATATTAGCATTTATACTTCATTAATGAACCTCAGTTTCCATCATATATATTGGTTTACCTATTTTAAATTCTGCGCTTGAATTCGGTTGATTACGACATTTGACAGAAAACCACTGAAATAGGTAGATAGCATTGCAAAAACGATTACCTCATGCCCTTGCAGCATTATCTTAAGCTCATCTTAGGCGCCTCGTCAATGTATCAGTGGCTAACTTAGAATTTCGGTCTTTTAAACGCAAATAAAATACACTGGCTTAAACCTTTGATAACCAGGTAGAACGAATCTCACCAACTTTAGTCAGGCTGTTGTCATCGCACATAAAACAAAAAAAAACGTCAGCTAACTAAGTCTGTATACTCGTAAGGAAAACACAACGAGAAGAACGAGAAGTTCTGTGATGATTCCAAATGTTTAGTGCTTAATTATTGATTCGCGACTTCTCCATTCATACATATATTCACATATCCGCACTTGTCTCGAAACTCGCATCCTGTACTGATATAAATTAAAATAAAATTAAATTATTGTTTATCCATTGCTAAATATCGAATTCACCCTTTGTTAGCTTTACACACGCGTTCAGACATTGAGACAGTCGTTACTGCTATTCAGTTGAACTTGTTTACCTATATAGAACAGTATACTACTTTACCTATTGCCGACAATCTACTTTTTCGTACATTCCATTGGTAGTTTAACTGCGGAAATCTACTGACGAAGAAAAACTGTGTGTGCTTGAACTTATCCGGGAAAACTTATAACTCGCTTCTTAAAACACAATAAGCTATGATAAGGTCCTAACCAGCCGCGACCCAATAGCAGTTATCCTAAGAGCTCAACCTGAAAAAGCTTTATTCGTTTTAATTTACCACGGTATCATATATAATATATCATACAAGTTAGATTATTCAAAAGGTCCCTCAGAAATGTGTACTAAGCCTATATAGATATGTATACGTCTCCGAAATAGATCCACATTACATAAGGCGGCCAAACTGACAAACGTGCTCTGACATTACTGCGATCCGATGAGAAACTAGTATCTGTGGTAATAAAAATAATAATCCTTATGATTATTACTTGGCTAGACTGCTCCACTTTCGACAACCGACACGGTGTACACGTCGTGTTGTGCCGAAAAAAAAAACCGTCTTTCTTTACTATTTCTCTCATGCATATGACGGATGAAAACGTGTTAAGCAATAGGTTTTGTTACTATTAGTTGTCTACTTGGTAAAGAGGTCTCCGGCGGTAGGCAAGGGCCCAAGGCGGGAACCCTGAACGTTGGGTAGCTTCGACATGTCGGGAAGCTTGTTGGCATGCCGTCTCACCTCGTCGCGGACCTGTAACATCATCGGACGCTACCATTATAACATGTCTTTAAAAGTTTAACATGGCTGAATTCAATGTTCCTCTGATTCGTCTCATTTTCGAATCGACAGGGTTTTCTTATTGTTTCGGTTAAACGTTTAAATGTGAACACCTAAGAAAAGTTTAAGAACAGGTAAATCGACCAGTAATGATAGGTTTAATGTTAAACTGCAACAGTTCTTGAAAGCCAAGTCCAGACCAAAATTTGCCCGAGCCATTTAAATATGACACCTAGGAGACTTAGGAATAAGGTGAAGACTCATAAGAGTACCTGAATTGCACTGCTGAGCTTCTGTTTATATACTTCTAACTCCTTTTCAGCTTCTCGCATTTTGTGAGCGTTATACCTGAAATCAATGGATTTGATTAAAAATGCGCGATCCTCGAAATGCGTGATGTGTTACGCAATACATTATGACGAATTCTTTAACGCTCCAATTATTAACAGCAGCATCCTCCATATCTTACCTTCGGAAATCATGCAGAATTGTGGCTAATTTGCCTCGAGCCGTAATCTCCTTATCAAGGTCTCCATTATATGCGTTAAGAAGATTACACGCATCCTCTACCTTTATGGAAGAACACAACAAATATTTAGCGTATTCTATTCGCATGCCAGCTAGAACTGGTATCAAACGGCCTACTAACGGCATCAACATTAAGTCTATATCTAAATATAAAGTACAGACCAAGATTCAATAGCGATTTTGATTTTCCTTAATTTGTTTTCAGTTACCTGCTTACGAAGCGAATCAAGCGTGTGTTGGTCATTGACTTTTTGTAAGAGTGCGGCGTCGCTAACTTCGCGGGGAAGCGATGCGATTTTTTCCCGAACTACTGCGTCCGTGGACGACGCATTCTCAAGTGCAAGGATCGCGCGTATCACCTATAGATTGTTACAAACGGACAATATAGAAAAAACTTACTGGTCAACATTAGGGTCACATTCTTTTCGTAAAGTATATAACCATAAATTAAAAGTATTATATAAATCACCTCAAAACTCTAAAAAATACAACCGCTAGGTCGTATGACCTTCATCATCTAGCCTTAAGCATGAAACCTCTTTTTTGTTTTTGCTCCATCGGTCAAGGTCAATTTACCTCATTGTGTTCGGGAGGCTTAAAATCTTCAGGAAGAACGTCTGCTTCGAAATTGCTGCTTCGGCTGCCCTTTTGGTTGCTCTGAAACTGTGCGATCTTTTCGCCGAGATTGGCATCGCCATTAAATGATACCGAAAGGGATGTTCGAGGCTTTTTATGTGTGCTGTGATCTGGAGGAGCCGTGGGCGAAGAGGGAGCACCAGAGTCTCCTAACAACTAAAATAGAATGAAAATAGATTTTAACAAGGCATTGAATAAAAAAATATTACGGAAAATAGGCGCGGTGCACAGTTTTCAGTCCAATTCGAAGTATTAAATACAAATTGTTGGTAAAAATATGAAAAAAAAAATAATACTTCTACTTGTTAAAGATATAAATAGAATAGAAAATATATACATATACATATATGTGTACGGCACAGAAGCGCAGGGCAATTGGTTGTACAGCGCTCGTGAAAAGCCGCCAGACAACAACAAAGCTTAGCCAAAAAAGATAGGTAGTTTCAGGCCTGGGAAAAGGGTACAAACCTTTCGAGCTCGCTTCTGATCTCCATTATTGTGACTATTAGGATTCTGAATGCTGTTGTCTTTGTCGCTGGCCTTAGACTTTTCCTGTTGTAACTTCTGATGTTGAGTCTTATGTTTTTCAAATCGACCGATCACGGCTTCGTCGTAAATTCGTCTATCTTTCCAAATGCTCAAAATACGGCCAATACTAGACAAAATCTAAAATCAGGTGGAAAAGATAACTATGCTATAAATCCTTAGTTAAGTTGTATGTAATCAGATACCTTTATATTTAAAATGTGCGGTTGCAATTACATATAATTTGTCATCATATTTGTCATTGTATTAAAAAAAATTAGGGCTGCTTGCCTCTCTGTTTTAGTTTTCAAAACGACAGGCGCATCAAAAAGGTTATTTTAAATAGTATTATTAGAAAGCGCGGAGCACTTAGAACTTAATATTCGACTAAGTCGCATCGACGAAACTTTTGCTGCTATATAACGAAACGTAGAATGTCTGTGTTTTACAAGCAATCGTCTTATTGGAATATAGACATATGTGTCTTAACGTGTTTCCATATACATTACAAAATTTCTAGGAAAGGAATACGTTAAAAATATAGACAGCAATGCCCAATTCACGCAATAGAAATTTACAGGTTTCTATAACTCAGTTCTGCATGGTATATGTAACTTGTCTGCGGAGATGGATGCCTAGTATTGAGCAATTATTACCATTAGGCATTCCAATATTCTTAAATCAAGATGGCCAGTTCACCTGAAACAGTGGACTTGCATGACATCCAGTCAACTTCAAGAAAGCTTTTGAAGCAAATTACGCAGATGAATAATCCATTTGATATAGCAACTGAAGTTATATGCTACACCGTACCGATTTATCAGAGACGAAGTACGTGATTGGCCTACCTTCTCTTCAGCTGGATGTACAGTGTACATATGGCGAAAGGCTGCATCCAAAGGATCTGAAGATGACATCAGCATACAAAATAGCAGAAAGCACAGCATCGTCAAGTGTAATAATAAAGATGAGGTTATTCACAGTCAAGTTGTCACTTACTTCAGAGATACAGTAAAAATGTAATAGCGGTTTAGCAGCTTCCGGTGACGGCTGCCTTTGTCGATGGTACTGAAAACCATGCATTCGACGCAGGGCATTACCGAACAACGCCCTCTCTCCTTTGTAAGATAAGTATAACGGACCATGACTATTCTGACTTGATACCATGCTTTTATAATAGTGACTATGTTTCTGATCTCCTATGTACACACTTCTACGTAGCTAATAATATGTGTGAATAAATTTTATCTTAACATGATAGCAGCTCATATTTTCAAATGTTATGTTAATAATTATATCAAAGAGTCCAATTAGAAAAACTATTTGCTCCACAATTACATATGTATAAGCTGCACAACTACATGCAACATTATTGAAGGTTATGCCAATAGATATTCACGATTGCCGACTTCAAAATTACAAACTGTTCTACGTACAGACCTATAAACGATGTGGAAAATTCAGGTCCCTTACGTTTACTATTCTGGATCACGTCATTGGCCAAATATAGCAGCGTAAGCTGTAAAATCAAAAACAATAAAGGGAAAAGTATCGCTAATAGCTATTCTTGGTCTGTGTGTAGGCGAATATTTTGATGATTTTTCCAACATAATCCATGAAGAGATCGGATTACGACAACACCCTCAGTGTTGCTATTAAAAGTACATAAGACTTAAACTATAAAAGTAAATCTTAGAGGTGAAAGAGAATATTACTGATTCAGTAGGATGCAACTCTGAATATTAAGTAGTTAACTAATTAGTTTATTATATTAGAATAAAATAATTTAATACATATTCTGAATAGCTCTTTAAGCTGTTATACAAACCTTTCTGCTTGCCTTCTCCAGGTCAAGAAGCGTCTTCATCCATACTTCCGCAATCCGTTTATGATGCTTTCTAAAGATACAAAAAGTTATCTTGCCAACGTGAGATGTTTTGGCCAATACGGTTGGTATGGTTGTTACGGTAAAATGCGGAGTAGGAGCGTAAACTCTGTTACAAATATTAACTAATATATAATTTATAGTTTATATATAATATATCAATATTTAACGCGAATACATTAGCTGTCAATGTAAGGGCATGCATATTCTGATGACTCATTGCCTCTTTCACCCATTTAGATATTTTGCACTCGCATTATATATGTTATACGCTACGGCAAACGGCTCACATCAAATTCGAGTACCTGTGATGGATAAGCCATAAACTTAACGTTTCAATCGCTTGTTGAGTTTGATTGAGCTCCTTGAGCCGTTTGACAAGAGACTCTTCTGAGAACGTCGACATAATTGCTTTGAAGCAGCTTTTTGCTGACTATGAATACCTGTCCTAGGCTAAAAATAAATTCAATCGTTAATTTCTCTTAATTTCAACTTTTCTAACGAATTTTTTTTAACTCTGTTGAGCTTGAAAGAACAATCCCACCCAGAGCAACGTACTACATCGTTAACTGTATACGGCAGTAACTATAAATATTGAAATTAACTGGTTGCCTCCACCACACATATATGATAATGATAATAAGATTTAGCGGTTATCAAGCAACGTTACTGTCGCATCCGAGTAATGCTACGATGTATTTATGTAACACGCCTTTTTAAATTTTGACTGTTTCAAAGTTTAATAAACTCTCAAACCTAATTACAGAACAGACAACAGATAAACTGTTACCTGTGGAAAGTTACCTTTGTCAAGATAATGTCAACTGTTTTTTATAAGATTTTATAAAATTTCGCAGCTTATAGAAAATATACTCACCTGTGTTAAAATTCTAAACAACATCACCTACAATGATGGAAGATGCCAAAAAAATTTGAGAGCTAAATCTCTTTAAAAAAGATATAAGATATAAAAGAGCTTAATTAAATTAGACTATTCTTTCTAGACGTTCGTTTGCTACAAAGGAATATTAATTAATGCCAGTCCTACTGAGATATATTTTCAATAAAGTTATTTTAAAGTTAGTCAGGTTTCGAAAGACGAGTGGTGATTTCAAATAGTCTACTCAATCATTCAACAACTCCCTTTTTAAAATCGACGCCTAAATATAAAATACAAAAAATGGAAAACTTTAGCTTAAGATTGCTACGTATCTCAACAGTATGTGTCTCAATGGACCGTTAAAAAATGATGAGCCTATATTCATTGACTGATGATCCCTCCTGTTAGAGTTGCGTGACTTGTTTCACATATATAAGCCCTCTAATTAAAACTAGTCTTGTAGATATCGAAACATGAAAACGCCACTAAATGGATTACGGTTTCTTCTGAATAAAGTATATAAGTATAATGTAAATTGACTGGCCCTGAAACGGTGCCTCTTTCTAACAACTTACACAAATGAAATAAAACAATCCGATTGTACAAAAATCACTTTTTTATCTTTCTCTGTTATTATTTTAGATATATGAGTAGAAGACATTTTTATCGCCAGCAAACATGTCCGGTTCTGCTATCAACAAATGCAGCTAAGGTCTTGGTCGAATATAGAAGCTCACCTAACGTTTAGTTGTGCGCTCGACTGTTACAATGTCCCAGAAGCCTGCATAGTCAATACTGACAATACTGTCCACTCGATTCGACGGTTGATCACTCGCGTTAAATTTTGTTAAGTCTATTTTGGGTCCCTCTGATACCGGTTAACAATGACACAATTTATGCTTTTTTTCCAGTAGGCATTGGTATAGCTCACCTTTGTACGTCTTTGCCACAAAATCTATAGATATTTATTCACAACAAACAGACATTTGCTAACGCCGAGCCGACAATCCAATCAAAATGGAAATTTCTATAGATATTTGTTTACGAACAAGGTGTAATACCTCCTCTGGCATCAAAGAAAACATCTGATCAACCCCACTTGGTAGTCCTTAGTGATGATGGAGAGATGCTCTGCAACAATAGTGCATTGAATAAATAGTAAGACGCAATCTGCTCTCCATTCCTCGTTTTTTGTTTGTATGATAACAATGAGACTAGTGATCTTTGCAGTAAACAGAACGCAAAATACCTGCTAGGGGGCGGCTCAGCGACCCGGAGCAACAAAAATTACAAAAGCCGTGAAAAAATTGCAAAAGAACGTGAGCCCGATGAACCTGGTATTACCTATAACACGCTAACTTGATCTCTGGTGTCCAAAAAAAATTCATATAGGAAAAATAGAATGAAGCTTATTGATTTAGAATTCCGTATTCGCTATTTAGATAACCGCTATCACATTGGTATACTTGTTAAGATAAAGTGTACATTTTCGAGTTCCCATCTGTAGGATGAATTTAGCTTGTTTCGAAGAATACGTTTTTTATATTCTTTGAGCAATATACGGGTTACTAAAATATATCTTTTTCGTTATCATAGACCCTCTCTATGGATAAAAATAATGAAAGCCTATAATCTGAACAAGTATAGTGCCAATGTAGAGATCATACTTAATCAAGATAATATCAACACCAGAAAATAACTTATTTAGTCTAATTCAGAATAACCCTGATAACATAAAATAAGAGCACTTAATTTTTTGGGCAGTCACAAAGTTTCTGTTGGACTAGGTTTGAGTGTCTATTAATCATGTTATTATAATTACCTATTCATTGAGCTTCATTTTCAAAACATATACATAAAAGATAGGTTTTGTTGTGTAAATTAATTAAGAGTGGATGTTTCTGAAATAAAATAGCAATTAAACGGTCCTCATGAGTTTATGATCACATAATTATATTAGCTACTGGCTAAAGTTCAATTATCTGTAATTACCATTTATTTCTACAAAATGCTTTAGAAGTAATCATGAAGCCCGCTCGTTAATATTTCGAAGCACTTATTTTTAGTTCATAGTAAATTTTTTCCTTATGTCAAGTATTCATAAGCAAAGAAGTTTCACCTGTTTTAATCCGGATGTGAAAACAGTCTACTTGGGCCTTCATCTATCTCTACAGTCTAATCGATATCGTAAAGCTCGTTTAACAAAAATCAAGTTAATTAATCAACCTAAATGCCTTCTAGAATTTTACAATGAATTTTATTTGAAACGATGCATCCATCGCCGACTTCATTGCCGCTGTCGGTTCATGTGAACAAGTTATGAGGCTAGTGTAAATACGTCTGTGTTGGTCCTGTGTCTGTCTGTTAACTGCCTCCGTTGTTGTGCTGTGTTGTACTATTGTGGCTCCATGTTGGGTTATTGCTGCCGACTCTTGGTCGTTCGGATCAGCTGACAATACGGACGATCTTTCCATTGGCGGTCGTTCTTCAAGATCAGTACCCTATAACAGTAAAAGGCCATTCTCTTTTCTGTTGTCAGTGTCACAGACTGTCTGCAACTGTGAAACTACCACTACTGGCTTGCGCTTCCGTTAGTGTAAATGACGGACGACTGTAGAATGAGTGTCTGCATTTTGACAATACGTAGATGAAGCTCATCAGACTGCTAAATTGTAGGTGTTGTGGTGCATCTGTAGCTTTGTCTTATTTTTGTTGTCGGGCATGCAAGCGTACAGGTGATCTTCAAAGAATATATCTGGATTCGCATACGTGAAACTGATGTTAATAGACCATCAGCGTTTGTTTTTCTCCCATAGAACGAATCTTGCTGAAGACAAACCGTTTAAAACAGCACCTACGAGGAAAGCGGTTCCCGTCAGAGGTACCGCATATTCAGCGAGTGCATTTTATTACTAACCGAGGGTGTCAATAGCTTGCAACGAATTATGAAGACATCATAAATGAGGGTACGGATATCTTGTACAGACAGCAAGAAGGTAATCGTTGTTACCTCTAGGATATGATCAAGTAGTGGGATGTTGAACTTCGAAGTATTTCTTCAGATGGAACTAATAGTTGTTAATTTGTGGTGCCCGTGGTTCCAGTCGTGGCACAGAAGTATATAGTTGGATCGAGGAAAGCGTTAACTGGATAAAAGCGATTCTTAGATATGCTTTCATCGGTATTTGGTGGTCTACTAATTTGAGAGAATACTGAAGTATGAAGAAAAAGTTTTGCTAGAGCTTTGTTGTGATCGACCTACGTTTTGGAAAAATTTAATGGGTTTGTGTAGTCTATAAGACTTACTACTACCAGGCGTTTCATGGACGGTCGGCCAGTTTCTTGAGAACCAGAAAATTAAAATCACAATGAATGAAGATGTACCGCTTGCTGCATTACTTATGCCCGTCCTCATCAAGCCAATACTCGAAAAGGTAACGGTTGCATACTGCTGTAATATATTTTATTGATATATTTTCTCTATTAACTATTTCTTGTTTGAACTGGCAAGCTAATGTCGTTTAACAATAAGAAAATATTCTAACAGAAAGGTAAGGAATAGACGGGAACGGTCCTTGAAACAAGTGCCGACAAAATTACTTGGGCGATCTATATTAAACAGTAATCAAATTTGAAATAATTTTACATCGTTGCATCCACACGAAGGCTACGAAGAAAAATTGAGCTCAGTAAATGAAAGTTTGCGCAATTACGCCATTTTCCTTGTTAAGAAAACGTACTGAAAAAACCTACGTTCGTATTTTATACATTCATCCTTCGTCCTGTCATATTAGACTGGCTAACCTAGTTCCCCCAATATTTCTACTTATAAAGGCGATTGTGCAGCCGAGAGAGGATGTTCTTTACTTCAGTGATCTTGATAGCCTTGAGTACGCTTTTTTTTTATCAAGCTGATATACGAGTAGACTAATTTTGATTTAAGTTATTACTATAATGATATTGCAAGGTATGTTGGTCCCGCCTTTAATACAATAATAAATATAAGCTAAATTTGAAACACGACATAGGCTGACTCCGATTCGGTGTTAACAACAAACTGTAGAATCAACACTTTGCTCGGAGTTATCGTTTTTTTATGGATATTATTATTATGAATTAGTTAGAATAAGTACCCTATACAAAGAAAGAATGTTTTTGCTTCCTTTTGATTTGCAGCCATACTAATCTGAATACTCTTTGTAATTTTAAATAAAGTGGTCCACTTATTTCGTTGATACGTTGTGGATATTCAGGCATTTGTTTTTACCAAATTGATAAGAATATCGAAAGCCTCAATCACAGTGCTCATGACGTTTAAATCACAACTGAATTCTGCGGCGCAATCCTGCGCAGAACTTTATCTGGTATTCTGTTAGAAGTCGAAGTGTAGTAGCCTGCCCATGGTCTGTTTGGCATTGTTGAACTGCGATCAGTATGCTTTTTTATTTACAAATAAATCAAAGAAATCCATATTGTTCAAGAAGAGTACGGGTCAAGCGATTTCATCTCATTACACATTATTAAGCATTCTGTCACTGTCGGAAGAGAAATTATTGCTGATAATAATTGCAATAGTAGTGTACGTAGTTGACATATAAAGGCTTGGTATAACGGCAATTGAAACACAGAATTCTGAAGAATGTTACATTTTTCTAGATTTTTAAGCAAATT
Source organism: Varroa jacobsoni (assembly GCF_002532875.2). Taxonomy (NCBI): domain Eukaryota; kingdom Metazoa; phylum Arthropoda; class Arachnida; order Mesostigmata; family Varroidae; genus Varroa; species Varroa jacobsoni. Next base: position 17,852 of record NW_019214161.1, on the reverse strand, counting down.
ATTGTTTAAGAGCTGCATTACTTAAATGTTGCACTTAACATAATTGTTAACCGCAATTGCCTTCAAGTCACAATCTGAGGACTGTTGTGTTGACGTTGTTTATGTTTGTTGATAATGCTTAGAGAAAATGTCACAGACTTTCGTAAATGAGAAACGAATGTTAGAACGCTGAAAAAACGAACATATCTTGTTCGTTCTTTAATGTTTTCCTGCAAAACAATTAACTGCAACGATCAAATCTTTGTATGAATGGTCATGTTTTCACTGTTTTTGTTTACTTTAAAAGCCTGTGAACATTTTTAATCGGCCTCTACACTTGCTCACAGCGTACTATTTTCTACTGAAACGTAGTGCTGTATTTCCAGCAATGACTTTTACTTTAGACTGGTTTGAAGTAAATATCATCAGTCAATGAAGCATTTCTTTAGCCGTTTATTCGTCAATCTTAAACAATGTAATACAGTTTTAATGAAAACTGATTACAGGCAGTTCAGTAAAGGATAGCTTTATTAATGCGGACAATCTAATAATATCTTCATTACAGATTCACTTTATTTATAAAGTGAACTATCCATATACGTAGGGGATACGTAATACTTCAGTCAGTCGATAGATTAAGCCAGACGCGATGTGACTTGTATGTGTATTTGAGGGTCATGATTGATTCAGTTAACATCCGTTCTAATTCTGTTTTGTGCATGCATTTTGTTGTCTTCACTATATTAATGCTTTTAATGCAGATGGAAATGTCGTTCGTCCTTCTTTAAGTAAATGTCCGCAATGAAACAGACTAGACAGGCACATAAAAAAAATAGTCAAATAGTCAGGCTGGAGCGAGAAGGCTGTATCAAACAGCACATATATGCATTGTTTGCATATAAATAATGCACATGAGCTACGGGCAACCAAAGTAGGCAGCCAAAACGCAGACAGGAACAAACACACGGAAAAAAGTCACGTAGTGTTAACGACACGTGGCTAGTTTAACCCGTAAAAAGAAATACACATCCCGCCGATGCAGAAGTCTTAATCTAGATCAACAAAAAGCGATGAATTATGATGACTGTGCGTATACCCATTTTCTCGTGTTACCCTTTTGCGTGTTGGTTCGTAGCCAGCATTTTTTCCCTTTGCACTACTCGTACCCCTGCACCTTCCCCGTAATCTGCATCGTCCGTTGGCTTCACCTAACATTGGTACAAACAGCTGGGTCTAGATAACTTATGTGAGACATACTTATCAGCAGCACAAAAACTGGGCAGAGACTACTGATACATTACTACGATACAACTGTATAGAAGGAGAGACACAATATATTACCTGGTTTAAACGTTCGAATTTTTATGCAAACGTTTGAATTATATTAGGGATTCTCATTACACGTTTAAGGATGTGTGAAATATATATACAGAGTGTGAAATAGAGCATTGTCCTTAAGCTGCTAAATTAAACATAAATGATTTTACTATGTACGTTACTCAAACAACAACTTACCTGCTTATTAAATATATGATCAGCATATTGTTCTGACAGGATTCAACTAACACCGACTTAAGTCAGGATTTTTCAATAGGCTCATAGATTTAAACAAGGAGGTGTCAGATGTGTTAATATGTAAGTTGATCCTACATGATTAGTTTGTTGTTGCTGTTCTTATCGTGTGTCACTCGCACATACGTAACCTATGTACTGAATATATTCAAAAAATAAATAGCGTAATGCTCTTGCACTGCTTTATGTAACACCCAGGTAATAAGCAACTGAGTCCATGGAATGGATCAACGTTACCATGTGATTTATTTGCTCTAGTTTTTTTTATACTTTTATAGAACAGAATCAATAGTGTACCGCGACTTTTGATTAATTGATCCCTGACTATGATTGGCCTAGCTATATTTTATTTGTCTGCGGACCGTACTCCCTGCCTGTTGCAATACAGTTATATTCTAACTTCGTCCACTGCCTGCTTTGGTACTTGATTCGTTCCAGCTTGAACGTAAAGAAAACGCGGCGGCGCAAATCCTGCAGACCTCTTTGACAAGGACTGAAAAAAATTCGCCCGGATTTCTTCTCGAACTGGTAAGTTTTGCTGACCTCGTGCAGACTTTTCCAGAAGAATCAATTGTGACCGCTATCACACAGTGTTTGGTGCTGACCGTTGTCGAACCTAGAACGTATACATAGCACATATAGCACGATGATAGCCATGATTCCATTTTAAATTAACCTTGTTTGAGATGCTGTAGCTATAATTAGTTTTCAAAAATCGGTTCCTTTCGCATTATTGAGTTTTTAGAAAAAAGTAATCTTTGACTGTCCTTTACGAAACTTGTTAGCAATATATTCAATTAAATTGTCGACAGCATAAATATCTTATTTCTTTATTTTACAGAAACATACATTTTTTCCCGTAATCGCTTTATTTTCAAAGTGTCACTTCGCTCTTTAGCCTAGCGCCTGTACGTACGTGCTTTTAAATATCAGAAGTGTGTGTTTCCACCGTGAGCTCAAGGGTAGCAGCTTACGAAATGTCTTTCTTTACCGCGTAATTGCATTGAGTGCTAGCGGAGTCTGATATTATGGTTGAGTTGTCAGAGTATTTTTACTAAAAGAAATATAAATTTATAAAGATAGGACAGACGACTTAACAGTCGGGAAAGACATAGTTGACTAACAAAGAGAGCCTGCCTGCCTGAGTGTCTGTGTATGCTAAAGTTTAGTTAATCTCTTATTTACCGGTATGTTGGAGGGTTACAGTGGTTACACATATCGAAGATCAAGAAGTGTTATTTAGCTATCGTCATATTGAATAGTGCTTCTTCTGTAACTGTAGGGATTTGTTGAAAAATTAATATTTCTTTACCTAAGAAACCACCGCAAGGCTCTTGAGTACGTCAGGTATCGCCAAGAACTAATCTACCATATTAGATCTTTCAATTTGGCGGACCTTCCTTGTGAGTTAAATTCAAGTTGGATTCGAATTTATATTATCTAGAATAGGCGCTCCAAACGATTAGAAAGGTCAACTCAGCATATTTTTTTATATGAACTAGGTTCGTGCACTGTTACGAGAAACTCAGAGCGATAAAGACGTGAACATCACGGAACAGCTTCTTAGGCTGCAGGTAAATCCTTTACAACCTATAAGCATATGCTCACTTAAATCAATAATTGTCTTTCAATTTATCACTGAAAAAGATGTCCAAGCTGGCTCTTAACTTCCGAATCTATTGAATAAGGATACACTGGTGTTTAATAATGCTTTATTAAAACTGCAAGATACTACAGTTAAAGTTGGGTATAGATGTTACTTGAGTATCTAGTAATAAACATTCAATTCGCTTCGCAAGAAATAAAATGATGTAACAAGGACCATTTTATGATCCAAAAAAGTCTCTAACTATAGATATCTGGAATTTAAGTTTTCATCTGTGTTCGTTTTTGATCATTACAGGGCACTCTGGCAGACTCGGAGCCGGAGCTTCGTGTCAATCGACCCGAGGAGATCTTTCAGGAACTTAACCGAAAAGCAGTTTACCTTAAAAAAGTATATTTTTATAATTTGTTACTGTATCATTTGCCTTTCAGTGGTATTTACATTCTTGCTACGAAGAAACATTGGTGTACTTATTATTGTTCTCAAATCCAAATACCCCTGATAATCACAGGTCTTGTCGCGCGTGCCTGACCAAATCGGCGATCGCAAAAGCTTCCTTGACACAATTAAGGAAATCGCTTCAGCAATCAAGAAACTACTCGATGCTGTTAATGGAGTCACTGCGCATGCGCCGTATAAGAAGCACGCGCTGGAGCAAAGGTAAAACTGTTGCGGTTTTATGCTTTTATCTTATGTTGTTAGGTGGATTATTCATAATCAGATATATCATTAACGTGCGCTCAACAGACCCTAATTGCATGGGTTCGAAAAAATTGTATAATCTATCAGCTCTCATTTAACTATATACGTCGTTTATTAGCGAAATACCATTCAGGTAGCCGGTTATCAAATTAGGGGTCAGGTTTGTATATTATTCTTTGCACTGTGATATTTGCAGACGGCGTGAGTTTGTTAAATATTCAAAACGGTTCTCGAATACCTTAAAAGAGTACTTCAAAGAAGGCGAAGTGGAGCCTGTCTATGTATCGGGACTGTATCTTATTTATCAGACAAATCAGGTTTGTAACAAAGACACCATTTCACTACCCTATATCCATTTCATTATACATCAGTTTTAGGTTAACAGGAAAAGTGATATATTTATAGCTTTAGACGAATAAGTTTTGCTGAGATTTAGTTTTCTGAGGATAGTGATTTAGTATGTTGGTAACTTTTCCCGTGAAATTTGCAAGAAATACAAGACGCTATACAGTCATTTGTTTTTAGCAAATTCTCAAACTTAGTTTTTAATATATATATATATATATATATATATATATATTAAAATCGTTTCAGATCGTGATGACCACAAAACGAGACTTCGAAAGAACTAATGTTTCAAATGGTGGAGGACCGTCGCTTCGTGTATGAATTACGAGTGGTGTGGTTACTAAAATCGAAGCTTGAACCAAATGAAACGAAATAACCTATAAGATCCAGTTTTTGACAATGATCAGCTAGCGTACAAAGAAACTCTCTTTGGAACGAGTGACAAATGCGTGGGCGCAAAAGTGTTGTTGCATCTGAAGGAAAATGTAATTATGAGCCATTATCGAGAAGCCATTATATAGTGCAATAGCGAGGACAGATTAGCGGCGAACATAGGGCAACTTCAAACGACCTCGGTGCTGCTGAGCAGGTAAACATGGACAACTGTGCATCCCAATCTTTGTCGCGTTAGATATAGACGGTCGCTTGCCAGCGGAAGCAGCAACCACGAATTTAGACATTTGTACATGTAGGCATTTATTATCGTACTAAAGCTAACTGCTGCCCTACAGCAACTAGAATAATGATAATAACAACAGCAGGGTCACCGAAATAGTGGGCTTCGGCCACCTGTTTAATCAGACGTTCTAACTGGTCAAATTCCAACAGGACAGTAGCCTCTCAATATGTGGCATATGTATATATGGTATATATAGTCAATATATAACTGCGTAGTCGCGAATCGTAATGCCAGCAATGACGGAAAAGAAAGTGATTGATAAGCTTACTTCACATATATATCATGGGCAAGTTCTATGCGCCGTTTGCCCCTACACGTTTCTCTGCGTCTCTTTTTGTTTTGAGTTTACATCCGGTATGGTCGTTAAACATTCCGTCAGATTGCTGGCTCGTAGCCATCATGAAACTACAAAGTATATCTATTCAAACCTAGATCACAACGTGTTCCCGAAGTTAGTCGGCAAATACGTTATTCGCAAAGCTATCAGGGGGACACGCTCGGTCGCCAAGTGCTACGTAAACCTCTGAAGAAATTCACATTTGCGACAAGAACAAAATATAACTGAGATTTGTTTTCGATCATCACTCTAGTCTCAAACGTAATAGAAGGAACTCATTACTAATCCATTGGTAGCATTATTCCAAAACAGATTATCATCCTACACAAGTGATGGTGCACTATTTAAAGCTAATAAAATCAACCGCATTTAATTGAGCTACAGCTATGGTACCCACATGAGTAGTATGCTGTGTTCAGCGAGATGGGAGACTGCTCTGCTTAATAGAAAGGATACTATATTCATTTTCGACAAGCATATGAAACGACAATAGTAAGGCTGCTATCTTTACCAAATAAATAGTAAGCGCTCAATGTGGACAAAACATTCATTTCGGAGACTGTGTTGTGTCGCTTTGATGCGATGCCATCGACAGTTAGCTCACTGCACTGCGTTTGGGCTGGGGACAGACTGTAAATATATAGCAGACGACACGGACGACTAACTCTCATAGCGCAGGATAAGGCAAGGCTTGCTTATACAAACAACATCACGCTAGGCCCGTGTAGGAAAACGTTGTTAACTACGTCACAGATAGTACTGAATAAATGTCGTGCTGCGTTATAACGCCAGTAGAGTTAATTGGATAGAACAAATTTCACCACTCGTTCCGTTCAAGTGCTACTTAGCCGATTTGGACAAAATGTAGCGCTTGGCTATGTCAGTGCAGCAGTACTTGTAGGAGCGCATTTGACGATGTTCGAAATAAGCGTTGCATGAATTGACAAGGGTGCATAATACTTATTAAGAGAAAATAACAGAGGCTAATAGATGATAAATATTATTACGCTATTTTTATTAGTATTATTATGGTAAATGGCATCTAACTGCAACTGTCAACAATAATCGGAAATAAATGAGTAGTCAAGTAAAACTCTGATCGGATTTGTGCATGACTGCGTACATTTCAAATGCCGTCTTACAATATATCATAATTTGTGCTTTAAAAAGGAAAAACTGACTATATTCAAGTTAGTTGTAAATAGATGGATCGAATTCTTTTCAAAAGCGGATAGAAACGTTATGTGGTATGACGTGGAAGGGGAGCATATATAGAGTAGACCGTCATGACCAAGCTGTGGCTGATGTGTAACATATAAATTCGAGTAGTTCTACGAATGAAAAGCGACTAATTATTGATTTATATCATAGTTAATTAATCATTCATCCTCATTGAATGTACATTGGAGGGCTGATATCGTCGTCGATCTAAATCGCTCATAATCCTTTTAGTAACTTAAGTTTTAGGTGGACTGTCGTTGACTGGTTATGTTATTAATGCGTTCTTTTGCTTCTAGGTTTCTATACATGCGACCGGGATCAATTTATACCATTATTTGTACATCATCTGTATTATAATTTTATGTGAACTGTTTCATTTACCTTTCAAACCAAAGTATGTCTATTTCTGATTAAAGCAAATTATTCTTATTGAAATACATTCGGTGGCCCGAAAAGTCTCAATAATGACGACTGCTGTAAATACCTAGACACACAGAATATACTGATTGTGCATTCGCTCTTTTTGAAAATAGGTATGAATATCTCAATTAAGACTCCAGAATTGTCAGAAATTGATTCTTGAATGACTGCGAGCTAATTCCTATTGCAGATTTCTTGCTTCAGAGGTATTTTAAAGAATAGTTGACTTTGGGTTATAGTTCCACCAGGGAACTTTCTGGTCTGTAGCTAAATTGTTTATAAATTTCAGAACATTCTAAAACACTGGTCTGGGTGGTGGTGCCACATTTAAAAGCGGAAATTTCAATTTTTGTAATTGTGTGCGTATAATTGGCCTACCCTATACCTACGACTTTTTGTTCTTCTATACAAATCGATTGTTTATAGGACGCACACATTACGACAGAAAAGGCTGTCTTAGGTTTTGGTTAGCTGAGGTACGGTTCTTGACTCGATAAATACAGCGGCCAAGATCACTGCGAAAAGGGAAGAAGCTAGGCCTTAATTTGAAGGAAAGATTTGCAAGTTGACATTCCTCTGCAGATAAGCATGCTTCATGTATATCGTATAGTATAAGAGGTCGGTAGAATTTGTGATGTACCAATGAAATAACACAAAATTGCAGATACGGTCGGATGAAATCTTAGTACAAGAAATATACAGCCAGGTCTGTTTTTTTCCTTACCAATAGACATGATAATTTATTATTCGCATATGGTTTGTGTAGGACATCAACAGAACTGTTGGCCTTTATACTTGTGGTATAACTGTAGAATATAGTCCTGGACCTGTTACCGAATATGGCACTCTATCTGCAATAATGAATGCAGAAACAAATGCATTTTGATTGATATTTGCAATTTTTATATATTTTTCTTTATCGCTGAGAACGCTAAAGCAAGACCAACAATAACCGTTCTTGTAACAGCACAAACAGCAACGCAGATGCATTGGGGCGGGCATTTACAGAACTTTTCTTTTTCCGCGAAGACGTCTTTTGCCTTCGTACGACCATTTGCAGCTCTTTTCTTTTACATTGGAATTATTGGAAGTATCATGCACGTTGCAATACTCCTGTTTGGTAAAAGCACAGGCATATACGGCACTTGAACCGGTAACAGCCAACGGCCTTTGCCTCTTCGCCGGAATTCACCTTGGTACCATTTGCCTTGCAGCAATTGTGGTCACATAGCCAAACGCAAACACGAGCCCTTGCAAGACTTTTCTGCCTTATCAGAACTCTCGGCTAAGCAGCAGATAGTTTTCATAAATTATCTTGCAACAACATACATAAATACAGATACATCTGCGAGAACTCTTGCTGTTCTTCTTCTCTTCGTCAGAGCCCTACTTTGCGCCGCAGCAGTCCTTCTCGCAGCCGCTTAAACAGATCAAAATGCTTTTAGATGAGCACTCAGAGATCTCTGTTGCCTCATGGTCTTTTCCAATATCAGATGTGTCAGCATTTTTTCCTGTAGGTGCACACGCCGATCCATTTGTCCAGACGTTGACTCATTTTCTTTAGAAATTACACCGCTGTTTCTCGGTTTGAAGTACCCTTTCTTGTAAGAGGTCAGACAAATGCGAACAATGCGCCTCGAAGTTTATTCGCAGCCCTCCATTTCCCTTTGCTCTTCATTATCAGTGTCCGCGCAACAGTAGCAGTAGGCTTCGTTTTTTTGGCAACAGTCTACGCAAATGCAGATACATTTACATGAACGGTGAGTATTATCGATGTTTTCCTCGATCGATTGCGGGCAGAAGTTTTTCCGTTCACAACAGATATAGTTGGGCTAACATCGAAAGGCATTGTGGTTCGTCTCATCACCTGACCCTGCAGCCTTGGTTAGGTTTCAGCAATTGGTCGTATGACTGCACACATAGACACATTTGCAAGCGCATTTGCTTTTTTTTGGTTTTCTTTGGAAGTATTCTCCATCGTCTCAGTTGACGTGCCGAATAGTGGCTGTAATAGTCTTTTGAGAATTTTAAAATAATTACCTAGTTATATCTACACAATTGTGAAACCACCTTTTGAGAACTCGAAAATCCCATGAGGCGACCAGCGGCGTCAACTTAGCTTAATCTAAACAAAGTCTCTTAACAATTTTTATTTGATTCATCTCTGTGACCTAAACCAAGAGCAAGCACCTTAAATATCGTTTCGTAAGTACATATGAATAATAACTGAAGGTCTACTTACGTCGAAAAATTGGTGAAGTTATCATCGCAGACTTTGCAGCCTACTGCGCAACCGTCTATACATCTTTGCTATTTACAATGGCGCCGTCTTTTCAACAAATCGTACGCAAAAATTGACAAAGCCGTGTGCGCAGTCCAGCTAACGGGATTAACTATTTTCGGTGTCTAAAGTTACATGAGTCAGATGAACTACAATGAAAGTTAAAATTTTCGATTTCTACTACAGTACCAACAAACACACTGTTTTTACAGTTTGAATACTCATTTATTTAATGCCTGGTAAAGAACTGCAGGACTGTTACAACAGTCACGAGTATGTTCGTGAGGAGAGCTCCACTAAATTCGTAGAAAAGAGTAACCATCTATCTGGGAAGTCTCTCCCGACGAAAAACGTTTATCAAGCTAATAAGATATTTGTACCGCTAATCGAGTTAAGAATTCTAAGGGTCGCTATTGTCATACAGTATCAACGCCTATAAATGCAATAGAATAAAGACGACCTATAGCACCTCGCCTTAATGCTCTGCGCAGTACGCGTATTTATTTTGCCATTTTCCGATCAGTTTCCGCCGGGTTTTTCAAACGGGACAGTTTTTATAAATGGTAGGCAATTCGCATTTATGAAAAATATTTTAACAAAGGTTCCACTTTTTGACCTGTATACTTCTTAGGGTTCATCTAGTTTCTTGGCTTTCAAGCTTCGTTACTTCAGTAGCATACTCTGAATTTTATTGTTGGCGTTACGGTAATTCGAACTTTTGCAGCACTGGTTGCTTACGACAAATTCAGCTGAGTAGACTTCCAACACAAGTCAATGTCTCCGTGCTTAAGATAAACAGTAACGCGTTTCGATAAGCCATAGGCTTGACAATTCGTCTTTACGCATTAAATATAATATATTTATCTTTAAAGCGTAAAAAGTATTTCTGGCTAACTTAATATGCAACGAACTTTAATGAAGAACGTAGTTTTCGGTAACCATGTTCATAGATTATATGATATGTATTCAGATACAAATGTGTTGAATAGTACCAGATGACAATCTACTTCTTGCAGGTCCTATCATATTAGGACTGTATCAGAACCTGATACAGTCATCCATCTCATTCTCTTTAGGAACTCGCATTAAGATACTGGTGAAACCCCATTTTGGGAAAAGCAGGATTGAGCAGGTCGGCGGTTGAAAAAGTAACAAGCACGGAAACTGGGGAACGACCCGGTATTTTAGTCATCGAATACAACAGCGAGAAAAAAATTCTACGAGGAATTTCGCAGTAAAATAGAATGGTGAAAACAATTAAATTCGTCCGAAAGGCTCATCTAAAAAAAGACAGTAAATTCTTAAAAAAAGAACTGACTATAAAAAAAAAAACTGTTCCAAGGAAACTTTAACAGGGTAAGATATGAATCACGTTTGATTATTGAAGAAAGTGTTCAAAAAGTGCCGCCGAGAGAACTTGCCGGGCCGAGTGACAGGGTCACGTGATGATCACTAACTCCCAACGCCAATGTGCGCCACATCACATCAGGTAGATATGACTGAATTCACGAAACTATGCCCGGTTCGCTGCCAGTTACGCCTTCACAGAATAAACGACACCGTTCTCAAATGGCACTCGTCTCAGGAGAGCGAACGAATGCTTCTTTCTAGTCCGAAACTTTCGCCGCTGTAATTACCAGATTAAAACGGCCATCGGACAAGCTGGTTTTTGAGCTATTGTTTAAACGGCAAGCAAAAGCTGCGGCTAAGTAGAAGAGCAACACGCTATTCATTCTAGTTAGTTCAACAAAACAGAACGGGAAAAACAGGTCACAATTAGAAAACGGGCATGGTCCAGTTCTGAAATCTGTCAGCAGCAAAGGTAATAATTCAGCACGTTTCGATTTGTTCTTCCAATCAACTCAAATCAGTCTTCGAACTCAGAAAGCAAAAAATATTAACGTCGCCTTTTGCCACCCCAGAACAGGAAAACAACGTCCTTAAGTTAATAAAGTTAGTTCTACCAGTTCAGGCAACCAAGAGTTTTCTTACCTGTATGTAGACTCCTGCAACATTGAAAAGCTTTTTGGCATGCCTTTGGTTACTCCTGGTTAGTTCGCTTAGTATTTGCGTTGTTAGTTCACTTGGTTGAAACACAACGTGCATTTCTACTGTTTTATAGCAAATAAACATTTTTTACATAAATATTCCTACAATGAAGACAGTGTTCGGACCTTATGAGGCCTTAAAAACTAAGAACATGCCAATAGATTTACAGGTCTCGTGGCTTATGCTCATGTGGCAAAGGGTGCACTCTCACCAAATTCGGCGATGTTTTCTGATATGATGCAGCGGCATAGACACCACTATAATTCTAAGATAATTCACTTGTGATACAACAGTACAGTTGACAATTGGATTAAAAATTTTACAACATAACTTTCTACGTGATGAAAGCATCCTGACATCTAATTGATATCGGTACACTGGACCTGTTGGTGTTGTCCTAGCCTATGGTATGGTCTAGGTACGTCACGAATGAAATCGTCTTTATTAATTAGATGTCTGAGGGCTGTGTGTGGTTTACTTACTTTTCTGTGTGTGTGTTGTCTGTTGTCTGGTGTGCTCCGATTTACAGTGTACCTCAAGAACATTGTGTTGTATTGTTGTCATTGAGAATATTGTGCAAACGTATCTCGGCTCTGCTGCTTGGACCTTCTGACCTTAGACTCGATTTGGTTTTCTTTACCGACGCTGACTCAGGAACGTTTTCCAACGAGCATGAGGTAAGCCGATGTCCCATTCTGTGAGACATCAAGGCTTGCCTGCCAATCACACGCAGCTTCCAGATAGCACATTCGTAGATGCAATGCTTATCTAAATAGTGCTTCTCAAGCTCGTTCTGGCCCTTGCTAGTGACGAACGTGCATTTGTCACTCGTAGAAGGCCAATAATGCTGGGCAGCTCGTCGCAATTATCGTTGTCTCCGACCTGTTGGTGGGCGCAAATGTTTGATCGTTAGTTTTCACTAATACACGCGACAGACTCATCTGACATTCGAAATGTTTGATTTTTTTCTGGGTCAGTTCGAGTGGCAATTGGCCAATCATCTACTATTAAGTCTGGGAGATGTCTTGTTTCATTTATTGGCACTGAAAGCGCCAATCTCCGCGAGCGGTAAACGTTAGACCTCTTCCCGTTCAGTTTTGTCAGGAGGAACTATATTTCTTAACTTGCTCGGCAAATTCCATTAAAATTTCGCTCCCATAGCATGTCCCTCCTTGAGGATCATCGGGTTTGGCGTTAATGGACATAAGGCCGCAAAATTTCTCGAAGCTGATCGACCTAGCAAGTGGCATGTAATGTTACAGATAGCTGTCCGTGCGTCTTCACATAATAATAATAATAATAGGTAACAGCCTATAGGAACGTCAGGCAACATTTCAGGGTAAGCCAATATATGCCAACTTCGCAATTATATTGTCTTGCCCTTAACGATCGAACAAAGTTTCTCCCTAGAATCCCCATGCTTCCTACCGAGGCAACTTTCTATTCTGAATATGAGAATAGCTGTAGTCATCATATACACGTTAAATATATCACAAGAAAATTTTATGAATACGTTGTCTTAACCTGTTTTATCCGGCGGCTTGCTCTTTCAGTTGTATTACATAGACTACGTCTGAGACAGCAAATGATACGAGTCTAACTAATGAAGCCTTAGTTAGCCAAATGTAATAACTGCATCTATTCATGCTAAACTAGTTAACGTCAAGCTTCGAACCGATTTTGATTGCAACAACTGTGCCTTGGTAAAGCGGTTCAATGCAAGCTGCCTTTGTACCATCTTCAATGAATGGGCCCCTTGCCTAGACCTAACTGCCTCGGGGAACGGCACTTCATCTAGAACTATATTGAGGCAGCTGGGATCTTCGTACTCTTTCTTGAGCGCAATCATCATGCATGGCTCACCATATTTCATGGAGTTCTCAGAGTTAGCTATGTCGTCAGGAATGATTATGACGCAATAACGGACGTCACATATATAGAACAGCCCCTGTGGACAAAAACGTACGAAAATGACAATTGAAATAATATGTGAGGAGCAGTACCGTTATTATCGATATAATGTTCAGACATTGTTACGAAATTACGTTTGCGATCCTCGAAACGGTTTGTGGCAAGGTTGTACGTTCCACAAGAGTAACTGCCCCAATAAGCAGTCTTCGAACTTAATGCCAATTCTAGAAGGGGTAATAGAGCTCGTTAAACAGAACATTTACATATTTCTCAATAGAACCACGGGTCGCTCATATACACTTTACCGCTAGAAACTACAAAAAAAGAGAAACACATGACTGGCCGAACAACTGTGTAGAGTTATAACGTACCATTCCATTGACATAATTGAATAACTTTTTTGCATCCGATCATTATTCTGAGAAGTGATATCCTTTATTTCAGACTTTTCATAAACTTCAACCGCATGGACCGAAAGAAATATCACGAAGGTTTTTGCGTTGGTTTTACGCAAGAAAAATGCTGTACTGAAATATCCATGCAGGATAGTAACAATCTTGGGAGAAATCAATATTATTCATTGGCTGTATTTCATCTTCAAACATGTCGTATGACAATTTAATGGGCGCAAAAAAGCTTCGGGTTGCGACTATGAGCCTGGGCTTTGAGTTCAAAAATTACGAAATGGTATGCAGACTTCTAGGTTAAGAGAAGTATTCGAAATTAAAGTTTAACCCTGGTGGACAAAGATCGAAGCACGAATTCGAGTGCGATCATCATGTTAAACAGGATGTAGTGCAGCCCGACGGCGTTCGAGATAATACAAAAGATTTAGGTTTCATAATCATAGGGTATCCAAGTTGTCAATTATCGCTTGTATTTTGGTAAATTGGCCACCAACAATTAAGCAACCTAAAAAAATAAGAGAATATATTGCTGGGCCAAAATTTTATAACTATTCGAAAATGTGTCGTTTGGGTTTTTTCTCGTGTTTTCAACGTTTTATTGCTAGAAGTCAAAGAACTGAATTTAGTGACACGCGTTTTTGTCAAACAATTAACTCACCAGATTAATTTAATGGGCGTGCGTTATGAAAACAGAACTTATGAAATCATGGCGGCAACGTACCAGTTTATCCTTGATAACTCTCGAAATAGTGGTGCGACTAGCGCCAAGTTCCCTTACTAAAGCCCTCGCTGATTTCCCCAGATTTGAACAAATACGTTTCTCAACAAGTTGTACAAACTGTCCTGTGGTAAACCGCACAGGCCGACCCGAACTTTTACAATGCTGGGTCTCTCCCGTTTTTTGAAGCGAGTAATAATCCGGTTTACAGTTCTTTGATGCATGTCAGGTCGTCTTACAATCTCAAGGGCGGTCAGGCCCCGTTGATAGCAACAAATGACTTCGGTACTCTTATATGCTGGTCTTGTCATCTTTAGGAAATGATCTGAGATAATCTATGTTTAACGCCAACGAAGGCAACTACTTTGTGACATCTCTCTTCCGACAGATGTCACAAAGTAGTTGCCTTCGACATAACGTGTCGTATTTCCATTTACGCCAGAGAGGGTATATTATTTTTGCACTACACCATATATGCTTATGGCTGTTTGAAAAAGTATGATCTTTATTATCCTCAACAAGAGTATATACCACTCGTTGCGTCTACTTCGGCAAGCCAGTCGTAAGCTTAGTTTTATGCAAAAGCCAAAGTTGGAGACGAAGCTCATCATGCTACCTTAAACTTGTGGTTCTACACGCACGGCCTCTTCGACATCCATGAAATATTTTCTGAAAAAAATACGACATATTCTCTAATTGAAAAATTGCCGTAACATATGCTACAGGCTGTAAAATATTAGTAAGTTATAATATTTTAATAAAAAGTATTTAAGCTGTAAACCGCTATGGCCAGGTTCTATTTGCAAACTTAATACTTCGTAGTAGCTTTTGTTCTAATTATATCATACATTATATATTCTGCGCGCCAAATTTCCTCAAATACTTTATGAACTAAATTTTTCATTATTAATTTCGACTCCTAACCAGTGTAATCATTGCAGGAGAAAGCTCAGCTGAAAAAATTGACAATGTACAAATGTAATTTCTGGGTTAAGAATCGGTTGCCCACAATTAAAAATGAACTGCCCTTATTTGAACCAATTACTACGTCGTCATCTGTTCTCACCCATACAGAGCGTAATCTAACCTTCAAGGATACGCATTATCCGTTCAGATCTCACGTACATAGTTAAAATCATTTTTGCATCCTCTGTTTTCGGAATTCCGAGTCATTTACAAAAAATCATCTTTTAGTTAATTGGTGGCTTTCTGTTTTCGACAGACGTACAAACATTATCATATATGAAACAAATCATTAAGTATCCATTTTAGGATACTGCTAGTTTTTACTACGTGGATAGGATGTGTTGCGTTTTAATAGATAAAAGTCAAGAACGAATCTTATTAAACAGACCGAATAATCAAGACAAGAAGAACTATTATGACTATATGAAGAATTCTAAAAAATTGAGTCTTTTGAGTGTTTACTCTAATGGTATAAACGGTCCTCTTGCATAAGATCTAGTCTCCAGTTACTTGCAACGTCATTAGGGAATTGTCTTTGATTTACCTTTGAAAAAATTCAAAACGACCTTTTCTTAACACAATAATATCGAACAACGTCAGTTAAGCTAGTATTTATATATGAGCCAATCATGTAATATATCATCAATCACGAATCTGTGTTCATATTTTTAGTACAAATATTATTTTCTCCATTTTTATATCATCCCATGTGAAGTAACTCATGCAATTTCGTATGCTGCGTATTATTGGGAACTTAGTTTTTGTATTTTAACCTTAATAAATAACCTTCCTATTTTTTAATCAATTTTCTATTGTTTACTTTTGTTGTTGCAGTGTTATACGGAAATACGCTTCCCAGAACATACGATCTGGAGTTTGCATTCTGCCCATACTCGGTTTCCTAATGCGGCCGTATCTATAGTACCTTATATGTTATTATTTACTTTGACCCATGTATTTGCATGATTTCAGTGTTGTGATTATTAAGTAATAAAGTGTTTCTATTATGACATATTTGGACCATTTAGAGAGACCGTTTGCAGTAACAAGGTTTCGGATAGTCAGAACTACTCTACTTATTTAAATTAAGAAAAATATATGAAACTGGTCGTTATAATAACGCTGTTATCCTACGACAGTATACTATGACTATAGCTTATTTCATCTAAATCTTATATAAACTTATAGGCATACAATAGAAAAACTCCATAAATTAGCCAATGTAGAAATTTTCTATTAGAGTAAATGTCCATTATATACGTTTGAATTAGAAGGGGATCCTCCCTGACATTATTAAGAATTTAGAAGTGTTACGTCGATTAAAAGTCTAACGCTAGATTAAATGGATTATTTAAAAGTGGATTATTTCTCTCGCTCAAGTGGATTATTTAAAATTGCCGAAATGTTCTCAGACCCCAATTTGCATAGCATAGAATGAAGGAAACGACAAAAACAAGACACCCTAAACTGAGTAAGGCGTTGGAGATGGGATTTTTCGTTCACATAATCTCAAATAGTTCTTTATTCGTCCTTCGTACAAACACTAAAATGCGCTGCAGTGCACGCCTCTACGGACATCACTGTCCATTTCTTATTTCAAGGCCTACTTATAACTTACGCAATAGGCTTTTATCCTTAGCATTTTTTTTATACCTCTTCTTCACCCTGTATGAGTTCTAATTTGGGCCACGAGAACACTGGAAATTTATCCACACTTCACTTATCTAGCCCTCGTCTTCCTGTATGATTTAGTATAGAAAATAGAAATCTGCTTCGATATCAGGTAAACGATTGTTCTGCCTATGAGTCAATATATTTCTGTGCTATGTAGATATTGACGATTGTGGGTCGCCAAGGCTGAGTGTTATGATCGCGCCAAAGACTATTCAAAAGTTACCAGACAACCAACTTCATGCATACAAACAAAGCCGACTGATATTCTGGTGTATTATTAGCGGTTAGAACGCAAACTATTTGGTCACCCAGTGTCAAATAAAGACAACACCAGTTGTTACACTCTTAGTGTAATCGATCGAGATTTCTTTATGCGTTGTAGCTTTCGTGGATTAAATTGTTTATGACTCCAACCGATACATTTCAATTGGCACCGTGGTCACTAAATGCCAGTGGATTCGGGTTCTGGCTTTCATCGTCAAAGCCAAAAATAAAGAGTAATAACACAAGATGATTCGTTTTGTTTTTACCACGTTGTAGTGGTAAATGTGATTTTCTCCAACAAACGTGTTATCGTAACTCTGTGTCGGACGACAGTTCTATGCGTCTGCGATGTGTTTTTATTTTTATTTATGGCTATAACAATTAGTGCATATCACAAAAAGCATATCTATACAAACCGTGTAAAATAAATAAAGGAGGGTATGATGTGTCGTGCGCGTGAAAATCACGTCATGTATGCTTACATGCTTTGACTAAATTGAGACTGTTAATAAGGTTTATCTAACTACTTCATGTGATACGCTAAATTACCAATTTTTATCAATGTGTGGATATATTTCCTTTTGCAACGCCTTAGTCTCGAATATATATATTCGAGTTTCGTAGTCTTGAGTCGGATTTCAAAAATGTTCTATTTATTCGGTGGCATGCTTTATTCAACGAAAAGTCATATCACTTTATCACAACGAAAAGTGGGGGG